>NC_090800.1:92782292-93090417 GCF_036512215.1 Solanum lycopersicum
TATTATCTATCAAATATTTTTACGTAGTTTATATGAATCTATTTATCTTTATATTTCATATAAAAGATATAGATTAAAATATAGTAAACGAGTTAATAATTTAAAAAAAAAACATATTCTCATTCGAGGTTGGATATATTGAAACTTAATAATGGCGTAACATTTTGAATAACATTCTTAAAAAACAAAATTGACAAATGATAACAATTATATTTGATATAGATGCAACTAAAGAATCTAAAATAGCCATAGATGTGATTCATGCAAAAATCATACAAATTTAAATTGTATATTTGAAAAAGGAACAAAAACGATTGAAAAAAGAAATATTCAAAGGAGTTTTATCATATCAATATGAAAAAGGATAATAAAACGTGTAGATGTATTTTATTAGTATTTTTCAGTTATTTATAATATAATTCTTATATACTTAAGAAAAAAAGTACATCGAATTATATGTTGTAATATAAAGATTCAAACTCATTGATATTCCAATAAAATGTAGAAAGTGACATATTAACTACCTGTCCAAACAAAAAAATTACTAAGAAAATATATATTGACATTTGATATATTGACTAATAATGTATTATCCCTCATTATAGATGTTAAATTTAAGTTTCATTTTGATCGTCATCTCAAAACGATCTTCATAATTAATATATAGTAAAAAAAAAATGAAGTGATAATATTACGTTTGAAAATAAAGAGAGTTATATAGTTGATTGAAAAAAAATAATCCTTTAATTTTTATTTTAAAGACCGCGCGAAGCGCGGCCAAATTCCTTAGTTGTTTCTAAATTGAAATATCGTTTTCTTGATTTTTTTTTTTAAAGATTTTGATTAGGTTTAGAGGAGAAAAGATATGATTAAACTATGTACAAACTATAAAGGGTGCTTTATATTTTTAAGCATCGTGTTTTTCATGGTTTAGTAAAAAAAATAATGGCTTCAAGCAACGAAATCAATTAAATAAATAGATAATATTTTTTTATTTGATTTATTATTAAAAATAAGCTGAAATAATCAAGCCAAATCACTAAATTATATTGCCAATTTTATAATTATATATTTGCAATATATATTGGTTTTTATATATTTCTCATCAAAAAATTGAGTTTTAATATTATTCAAGACAATTTGGGATTGCCCAGTATTCCACCAATTAGTAACTCAAGATTCCAGCCATTTATTAACTGAGAAAGAAATCCACCAGGACAAAAATACTATAGATGCAAGATAGAAAAGAGGAGTGAATGCTTTCTTTTTTGCTATTTTTTCGTCTGTAAATTGTTAATCAACCCATTCGTACACTCTATGCGATCGAATATTTCTTACACACATGAGTTTTATACAAGGTATCGAACTTATGAATCTATTTTCTTTGTGATTTTGTGGTTAGTCTTTGAATCTAGAAAAAATACAAAAATAGGCTAAGAATTCACTTCGAATGAAGAAATTGAGAATATTGTGGTGTTCAGTGGTCGGTTATTGAACAAAATCAAAATCAAATCAACTTAATCGGTTTTAAAATTATCAAAATCAAACTAAATCTAATCTAATATAATATATATTTATCGATTTGGTTTTTATCGGTTTCGAATTGGTTTGGTTTGATTATTTGGTTATTAATCATATACGTAAAATTAAAAGAAATAATTCATTTAAAACGTTAAAAAAAAGACAATAATCCATTCAAAACAAAAATAGTTGAATGATTAAAACTTTCGATCACTGAATTTACCGTAAATAAAGCTTCAAAATTCACTATGTTTTGCCTAGAAGGAGATATTGACATTTTTAGTCCCACAAAAAAAATTGTCATAGACACTCATATACATGAAATCAATTAGGTAAATGCTCTCACCTTGAACATTTTTACCTTCATAAGTAAATTATAAATAAATTTTGACTAATACACATATAAGATCTTTAAAATTATTTATAAAAATAATATAGTATGCATGTTAAATAATAAAATAAAATTTATGTATCTTATTATCGGTTAGATTTCGTTATTTTAATTTTTTTCGAATAAAATTATAACTGAACCAAATATTATTAGGTTTTTAAAAATCTAAAACCAAACCCTAAACAAAATCAATTCATTTAATCGGCTTGTTTTAGTTTTTAACGAATACGTATCGATGAATATAGTTTGTATTGATGAATACTATCTGCATGTATGCAGAGATAGAAACAACAAAAAAAATCAGAGACTATATTCTTTCACTCTAATAATTGTACTTGTATTCGTTTATTCTTATATCATTTGTATTCATGTCACTTTTCGATTGTATCACAAATAGTATACAAATATATAAACAACAAAAAATATTAGGAACTCTGCGCATTCACTTTAATTTCACTTGTAATTATTAATTGTTGTATCGCTTGTATTCATTTGTTCATGTATCACTTATATTCATGCGCATATTTAAATTGACTTAACAAATATCAGGTGTATATGAATATACAAAAACAAAAAAAAAGAATATAAGAGACTATAAGAGAAAGGCAAGCTTATTAGAAGAAAGCGTGAAAGATACTAGAGAACACGAATACACCTGATACATATAGCATTCGATGAATATCAATTGTACCAACAAATATAGTAATTTGATAAATACATCGTAAGATAGATTGATACATGTATCAACTAATACAATGTGATTCATCTATTATTTCAATCTATGTGAAGGTAATCGTAGAGCAACGGTCAAAACAGAGAACATGTTTGTCATCACGCAAAAAATCCAAAAAAAAGAAAAACTAACTATGAGATTTGTACTTAAAGGGGTAGTTGGTTTTAATTTTAAGATAGTTTATAAGCTAAAAGTCATACGTGAATCCTATCTAAAATTTGATTCTTAGCTTATTTTTGTGTGTTTATTTTCTAAAAGTAAGTGCTTAAAATACTTTTTTATAATTACCAGATTTATGAAATAAAAATGAATTCAAAATTAAAAATCACTTATAATAAGTCAATTCAAATACTCTTCATGAACATTTTTGCGGGATTTATACATATTACCATTATAAATGAGGCATTTCCCCTAGCACAAACTAATACAAACATGACTAGCTAATTTGATGTATGTGTTTATTTTCATAAGTTCACTCTCTAAGCTTTTAATGAAAACTTATATGATTGTTGAGAATGAATATAAACTATTAAAAGAATTATAGTGTAAGAAGTTAATCTCTAACTGACAAAGTAAATTTAAAGTATTTGCGAAAGACAGAAAAGAAACTAAAGGAAATATTCATCGATCTTAGAAGTTAACTAATTCCAACATATCATTTGTCTATAAGTTGATATATACTTTTTTGGAAAAATAATGTTCTAAATGGTTGAAATAACTTTGTGTCAACCTATTCTCATTGACAAATGACATTACATAAATAAAATATAACATGTTGCTATGTAAAACGTAGTGTTGTACGGTTAAGTGACCAATGAAGTCAACCTCCTTTCTATGAGAATATTCTTGTAGAGCTATAAAATTTATGATAAGACTTTGATGGCATTTATCAAGAGGAAGAAATCACAAAATTAGTGTTTTTTAATTTAGTATTTGATACTATAAGGTAACATTTAATATAATAATTAGTGATACACTGTCTATAATCCATTGCCAACAAGTTGCAAGCTTGCAATGCCACTTAGTGGAGCAGCATAATGTTAGATTCATTGAAAAATTGACTAGAGGTAATCTAAGCTTGATACTGTTGGTTTATTAATCATCAATTTTATTTAACCCCTAAGCAAATTTATAAATTGATCAACCACCAACCTCCTCCTCTCACCCATATGCATTTATACCAATCTCTTAATAATTCTCAATCTAAGAATGCATTATGAATTTCAATAATTTGGTTCACATGTACATTTTGGAATAATGGAAAATTTAATGATATTCCTTGAACCAAATGTAACATAATAATTCATCACATTATTATGTAACATATGATTATATATAATTTATGACTATATTTTCAGTCTCTTACTTACATGAATAATTATATTATTTCTTTTCGATAGAAAGATTCATCGTCTATAGATAATTGAATAAGGTAATAGTCGGTTCTCTTTCATTTCAAACAGGTAAATTAATGTAATTCCACAAATTAAAGTTTAGAAAGGTAAAATGTAAACAAATATACTAAGATAGAGAAGTTATTTTCGATTGACCATCAACAACCCTCCTTATTTATCCAGATTTGAAACCGAGAATGTAAATGAGCTCAGATGTACGATAGCTTAAAAATTATTGGCGACAATGACATTGATAAAGCAAAATGAAAATGTAAGGCTTATAAGCGTGGGGAGAGTACCTATAGTTTGAACTTTGAAGATAGTGCTCTGCATTACGCATAAAACACGAAGAAGATATTAGCTTAGCTGTATATTTGACTAATGTGAGGACCTCGTCAAATTAAAAAACAAAAACTGTAATTATTATCAAATTTATGTATCCAAATCAGCTATGTTTAATTATTTTATCTGATTAGAAAAATAGAAAGAAATATTATCGCTTGTCCAATAGCTAAGTTATTGGGACAGCAATACTTTCGGAGACTAATAATTCGGTTATATAAGATAACTCTTTACCAATTTTCTCAATTGTCCCTGACACTTATATCACTGGTAATAATTATATTCTTCATAGTTTTCATTTTTTTTTTTCTTCTTGAATGTCATATAAGTTTAGATTCTTGGTTGAATTGTGGTGTCGTTATGTTATTTAGCTTGAGTTATATTCGATGTTCATTTTCATAACATGTTATCAAAGACGAGCTCAATGTTAGCTAGATTGTCCCGATGATTGAACAATTGTCTCCATGTATGATTTTCGCGATCATGAATTAGTGCCTATTTTTGTTGGTTTTTTCTTCTCTAATTTTGCTTTGTTTGTTTGTTTGAAAAGGTGTAGGAATTCAGCAAGAAAAGATTAAACCTCTAATTTGTCACAAACTATAACCAATATCTCCAGCTAGCTTAATTCAATCATGAGTGAGTACAAGTCAGGACCTCTTGAAAGACCTGTCAGGCCAAGTAAGTTTTGTGTTGTTGTTTAGTCTATGGCTATGTTGATTGTTAGGTTAGCATATGGCATCTGCTTATGTTAATTTTTGCTATTTGACAGGTCTAGAGAAGTTTGATATGGATGCAGAAGATGAGAGGAAGACAAGGCTTGGGTCTATCAAGAAAGCGGCAATTAATGCCTCCACCAAGTTTAGAAATTCTCTAACAAAAAGGGGTCGTAGAAACAGCAGAGTCATGTCTGTCGTTGTTTTAGAAGATGAGCATGACGCGGAGGAACTAAAGGCAGTTGACGCCTTACGCCAAGCTCTCATCCTTGAAGAATTACTTCCTGCTAAACATGATGATTATCATTTGATGCTAAGGTGCGTTTTCTATTGTCATCATCAGATCATGTGTTAGTTAGCCCTTTTCCATCTATAATAATAAATAACATGTGAAATATGACAGATTCTTGAAGGCTAGAAAGTTTGACATTGAGAAAACAAAGCAGATGTGGGCTGATATGCTTCAGTGGAGGAGGGAATTCGGTGCAGACACCATCACAGAGGTATTTTTGATCAATGCTATAATCTCAAGTTTGTAGGAACTGATGATGATGATGTTTTGTGCATCTTGATCAGGATTTTGACTTCAAGGAAAAGGAAGAGGTCCTAAAGTACTATCCACAAGGCCATCATGGAGTTGACAAAGAAGGGAGACCAGTTTACATTGAAAGAATTGGTCAAGTAGATTCGGTCAAGCTATTACAAGCCACAACAATGGACCGATACCTCAAGTATCATGTACAGGAGTTTGAGAGGACCATTAATGATAAGATGCCAGCCTGCTCACTTGCTGCCAAAAGACACATTGACACAAGCACAACTATCCTGGATGTCCAAGGAGTGGTATGATCATAGCATAAATTTTTCACAATCAGTGTGAACCTGCCTCATTTTTCGGGTTACTAATACAACTTACATGAACGCCTGCCTCAGGGACTTAAAAACTTCAACAAATCAGCAAGGGATCTCATTCAACGCCTCCAGGCTATTGATGGAAACAATTACCCTGAGGTACAACAGGGCAGCCATTCATGTCATATGTTAAAAAGAGTTTTTTAAGTACTCATGTTTAATTAAATCACGCATTCAATTTCTAGAGCTTGTGCCGAATGTACATCATCAATGCTGGCTCTGGATTCAGGCTCTTATGGAATTCCGTCAAGTCATTCCTTGATCCAAAGACCACTCAAAAGATCCATGTAAGCTCATACTCAACCACAAGTCTAAGCACTATTTTTGTCTGTCAAGTAGTATAACACAAGTCTCATTGTGTTTTTTCTAGGTTCTTGGCAATAAATATCACAGCAAGTTGCTTGAAATAATTGACGCAAGGTATCTCTATAACTTGAGCTGAAATTATACATTTTGAGACTAGATTATCTGCATAGAGCCTAATGATGGTTTGATATCGTACCAGTGAATTGCCAGAGTTCTTAGGTGGAACATGTACTTGTGCTGATAAAGGAGGTTGCATGGTTTCTGATAAAGGTCCATGGAATGATCCAGAAATTATGAGGGTAACTTTCAACTTTGCAATTTTGCATTCAGAAGATCATTAATACTAATAAACGAATTCCTAATTAGTAATTTTGTACCTTTGAGACTGCTAGTAGTATTACTTATCTCTGAAATCTGTGATTGATTTGATTGATGCATAGATGGTTCGCAATGGTGAGCATAAATGTTCACACAAATTTGTGATCTCAATGGATGAGAAAACTATCCCAGAGGATGACAATGCCAACACCAAGGTGTGTATTATTACTGCAGTTACTTTTATTCTTCATTAAAATATATTGGATGAGTAACAAAGTCCCTCAATGTTGCAGAAGAGCACTTCTTTTAGAAAGGAAACTGACTCTTCAAAGGTTCAAAGGGATAATGGCCAGCTTTCCCCTGTCCGTGAGGAAGTAAGTTGCTTCTTCATCCACAACTTTTCCGACTTCTTTTAGCTTCTTTACAGTGCTATACCTTAATCTAAATTCTACGTTTAATTGGTTTTGCTTTTTCAGTTTGATATCCCTATCGTGGACAAGGCTGTCTATGCGACTTGGCCTAAACAAGTAAAAGCTGGCCCCTTAGCTAATTCTAAAGGTATAAGTCCCCCGAGGAAATGAGATAGCTTTAGTGGTTTGAGTTCAGTCCAAAGTTTAGTATTTTTCTCTACCTGCTCATTCCTCTGTGCTATATTAACATGTATTCCTTTTTCGAGCAACAGATTTCTTCCCTGTCCACGATGCTTGTAAGTCATCGGAAGGATTTGGCAATCCTGTTTTCAGTGGAGTGATGACTTTAGTGATGGGCATTGTGACATTGGTTAGGATGACTAAAAACATGCCAAGGAAACTTACAGATGCTACACTCTTGGCTGGTTCTTTGTATAGTGCTGACATGATTAAAGAACAACAGACTCATGGACATGTCATCTCGACAAAAGATTACATTAGCATGATGAAACGCATGGAAGAACTCGAGGATAAGGTCATTACTCTTAGCCAGAAACCTTCTTCTATGCCACCTGAGAAAGAAAACATGCTTAACGCTGCCATTAACCGAGTTGGTACTTTGGAGGAAGAACTTTTAGCTACCAAGAAGGTATTAACTGCTTTTCTTCAGATTACATTGAAATCTTTTATACTCCATTGCCTAATAAACTTTTTGCTTACTTTTGAACTGACAGGCTCTTGATGAAGCTCTTGTTCGTCAACAGGAGCTCCTATCCGTCCTTGAGAAGAAAAAGAAGAAGAAGAAGTTTTTTGTTTTTTAAGTTTGAATTTCTTTAGATAGATGTAGAGATGGTGATTTCATTTTTTGGCCCAAGAAAGTTTGTTCGAATGATCTCTCACGTATTTGTAAAATTTTAACTCTTTAAAAACTTAAACATTGTTTACATTACCTGTTGTGCTATTCACCAGCACAACTGCAGTAAGCTTTGTTCTATCTTCTTCGGCGAGATTTACTGTTCACCCTCTCCATTGGAGCTCTAATTGTAAATGCCATATATTATGGCACATTACAGATACATCAGCTTGTATTTTTTTTTTTTCTGTAAATAAAGATGGAAGCAGTTTGCTGTTGGCTTTTGTTCATATTACAGTCTTGTTTTCCATGACAGCAACATTTTTCACTACACACATTTTGTTTTAATTGAGCTTTTAGCATTTTCATTATTTCACTTCAATTCACACAAATGGAGAAATGCTCCATTCCATAAGTGTAAAAAGGAATTAAAAATCACAACCCTTTTAGAAAAGGTTGGTGCATTTCTACTTGAATATAAGGTGGCATGAGGTGATTGTGAATCACATCACCTTCAAGTGTTACATCAACAACTACTACACCTCAATCTCGAACAAGTTAAAGAGTCAACTATATGATCCAGACTTTCTTCAGAATGTCAAAAACAAACACACAACAAACTTAAAAGAAACTATAATTTTTCACATTATGAGCAAGTGTTCACCTCATTTTGTAAATGAAATACACGATCCAAAAAGGAAAAACTTAACACAGATGCACTGCACAATGACTGGGAGTATTGACAACACATTACAAATATATATCTCATTCGAGATACTACAGTGGAAAATCCGAGATCCCTGTCCTGAACCATCGTCCATCTTAAAAGCAAAACTTCTTCTTTTTCTGCAGAACAAAGCATTAAAGATGCAAATTAGCAACAAAACTCAATTTAATGGACCACACGAATACACCAACTTAATAGCACAGAGAGGAAAATGCACGCATGTTCCTGCTCAAAAAAACTTCATTGCTCATATTAGTTTTTCTTCTCAGCAAGTAAAAAGAGTATGGCAACAATCCTAACAAGGGTAAAGTCCTACTATGATGATATTCAACTACCACACAATAACAGAAACTCACCTGGAACTTGGCAGCTTCTTGACTGTCAATGTAAGCGAGAAGTTCTTCTTGCCTCATCAATGCCTCATGTAATGCCTGTTCAACCATAAACAAGCAGGAAAAAAGTTATCAACTCAAGAACGGGATTTCCCTTTGTCTATTTAGAGAGACACCATAGACTGTTACCTTCTTGGTTGCTATTAACTCAGCTTCTAGGGCATCCACCCGGCAAACAGCTGCATTTAGCAATTCCGCCTTTTCATAAGGCATCTCAGATGGCTTTTCTTGAAGAGTATTTACTTTGTCTTCAAGTTCGCCCAGTCTCTTGAGAACAACGGAGAGCAGTTGAGCTTCTGTAAAGGCTGGAGTAGGTGAAGGGGGTCGAAACTCTTCTTTAGGGCTAGCATCAAAAGTGAAGTCTTGAATATCTTGGTTCTCAACAGTCGATACATCTTGAAGTTTCTTGGTAACACGGCATGTAACTGAGCGGAAAAGCATCAGGACAGTCATGAAGAAGGCCATAAGAAGTCCTAAAACTCGAGCATGAAGACCTTCTACAGGCTTTTCAGAGCTTGCTGGTGGAAGCATCACTGGAAAAGGTAAATAGAGATGGAAATAATGTCAATAAACTGAAGAAGTATATCAAGACAACTGCTGTAGTAAGCCAACAAGAAGCATAATGTGTTCCAAGTTAACCTAGGGATTGTACACCTAAGAAAGTGAGCTTCTCTTTTTCCCATGATATGGTGCAAAAATCTAACCACCAGTTTAATTAACCTATATGAATTCAGCGATGCTTAGCTTCCTACCCTCCCCTTTTCATAGTGTGTGCATAAGCAGTGCATTCTCTTCTCAATAATTCTAACCTTTGGGTGTGGAGGGTCTGTGAAGGGATGGTTCCTTCTTCCATGCAGAATCAACAGCCTTGTCAACCATGGGAACATATTCATCATATCCTGGGAAGTTTGACGTGTAGCCAGGCATTCCAATAGTCTTAGCCTGTTTGATGGAGAGCAAAACTTAAATATGACAATAACAAATACAATATCCAACTTCGTATTCAAACAAAGATAGTGAATGCGATTAGCCTAAGTGACACAAGGTTGAAACACAGGCTCATCTTAAACAAGAACATCTAATATCAATTGTGGTTTGATGTCCAGAAGATTTTTTTATAAAGTGATGTCCAGACGATGCCCTTCCAGTAAGAGAAAAGCCAACAACATACATGGTGTAATCCCACAAGTGAGGTTTGGGGAGGCTAGGATGTACGCAAACCCTACCCATACCTTTGTGAGGTACAAAGAAGCTGTTCTGAATAGTCACTCAGCACAAAAGAAGTGAAACACTAAAAGAAAACCAACTCATGAAATTAAGCAAAAATGGAAAGTATACCTCTTCTCGTACAGGAGTAAGCCGGAGATGTGAATAACTCCTTAAAGCTTTTGGGGAAGCAATATCTTCAGCTTCAGATCCAGATTCAGCAGTAGAGGTGTCACTACTACCTTTCACCTGCAAAATAAAGAATATGAGTACCAACCTTCCGAAAAAGCAAACAATATGGCGTATTTCTTAATAATTTGGAAATGCGGCAGCAATCCTACCGTTGGGTAGCGAGGCTTAGCATAAACTATCTTTCCTTCACTATTTAGAACTTTAACAAGCTGCTTGGCACGTCGTGCTTCACCAATCATCTACATCCCAAAAATAATGGTGGGGGGTAGGGGTGGGGTGGGGTTACATTAGTTTGATATAATAACATCTCCGAGTCACCAAAAGAGATGGTTTCTCATTTTTAAAAACATCTTGGAGATGAGCATCTTCCTGAAGATGTGACGAACAGAGCATTATCAGAAAATAACGTTACATCGGCCGTGTAGGCCTTGAAAGTACCTTCAATATATCTGGATTTTGCCATGGTCCTTTATCTGAACGCATGCAACCTCCTCGATCTGCACATGTACAGCTACCACCTATGAAATCTGGCAACTCACTGCATAAAAATTCAGCAGAAAAACATTGAACAAATTGTCAGCAATTCTACTAAACAAATAAATATAAAAAAAATTCCTTGACCAATGGATAAGAATTCAGTTCCTTTTACCTAGCATCAATTATTTCAAGCAATTTATTCTGATACTTGTTCCCAAGAACCTATAAGAGACATCAAAACAAAAGTAATGTAAATGCAGCCATATTTTTTAAAACGGAGACAACACAAGTGGAGAAAAGCATTGACAGACATGTATCTTGGAGGCCGTCTTGGGGTCCAGAAAACTCTTAACAGTATTCCAGAGAAGCCTAAACCCAGCCCCGGCGTTGATTATGAACATCTGATTAAGCGTCTGCACATATCAAAAAAATGTGTAAATGATCCCACAGTTAAGTGACCCTCATTAGTAATATTTATTCAGGTGCGGATAAAATCATGCCTCGGGATAATTATCACCATCAATCTTCTGGAGCCGCAAAATGAGCTCCCTTGCACTCTTGCTAAAGTTTTTCAAACCCTGAGAAACCAATGTTTAAGAATAAAGATAGGAATAACACCTTGTTCGCACAAAAACTGCTTCTCAAATCTCATCAAGGTTAGAGAAAGAACAACCGACAAAAGTAACTTACCACTCCCTGAACGTCCAAAATAGTAGTGCTACAATCGATCTGCCTTTTAGCAGCTATTGTACAAGCTGGAAACTTGATCGAAAAACATTGCTCGAACTCCCTTACGTGGTATTTTATATAACGATCCATGGTTGTCACTTGCATGAGTTTGTTAGGATCAACTTTCCCTAATCTTTCAATGTATACTGGTCTTCCCTCCTTATCAATCCCATGATAACCTTGGGGATAATATTTTACAACTTCTTCCAACTCCGGGAATTCAAAATCCTGATGAATAATTAAGTGCAAAAAGCATGTCAGTCTAAATGATTCAACAAAGATATTGTAAATATATAATAGAGAACGTTGTCCTAGACTATGAATAATTAAGTACAGAAAGCATTTCAGTCTAAATGATTCAACAAAGATATGATAAAATAATATAGAACATTGTCCTAGACACCTAGCCAGTACATGGGGAGGAATAATATTACCTCCGTGATTGTGTCAGCCCCAAAATCCTTCCTCCACTGAAGCATATCAGCCCACATATGCTTGGCTCTCTCGATATCAAACTTTCTTGCTTTTAAGAACCTGGACATACATAGCACAATTGTTAATAAATTGGAATGCTGCTAAAACTGGACAACACCAAGAAGAAACAACCAGAAAACTCCAGATCCCGCTTAATTCTCCATATGCCTGCATGCATCTATGTATAGATTTAAATATCTATACTCACATTTGATCTATCTTTTGTTCCAATTGTGGCAGGCCTGTAAGAAAGTCTTTTAATGAAGTTGACAAACAAATCCAATTTCCACAAAAGATCCATATAAATAAAGTTTCAAACATCGAAGATAAAATCCAAATGTCTCAAAACACTCAAAAGTATCACACTAACTCAATGCAGCATAAATCTTGCAGTATCACTTTTGGGCAGAGATACATGTAGATGTGTTACAGGTAGGAGGACATTACCTCAACATCATATAGTAGTCATCGTGTCTTTCAGGTAACAACTCATCCAAAAGTAATGATTGTCTAAACTGATCAACAGCCTGTAGCTCCTCAGCATCCCGAATGTCCTCGATGGAAAGTGAGCTCAACCGTCCATTGCTTTTTCTTCTACTACTTTTCTTCTTAAGAGAATGTTTGAATTTCGTTGATGCATTCAATGCTTTCTTTTTCAGGGAACCAATTCTCGTCCTCCTCTCATCCTCTGAATTCTCAAAATCGGACTTTCTTTCTCTTCTCTCATCATGTGTAGATGACCCCTCAAAGCCTGTAAGAAATTAAGAGCACGAAAATCAACTCCAGACTATCAATTAGTATGGAAAACAAACTAGACCAAACAAGTCCTCGGAACAAGTCAATTCGAATTCACCAAATAAGTTTGTCAAACTCATCTAAAAGCTCATTGCCATTTAAAAATCAACATAAAATTAAGTAACAGTTCCTCTATACTACATGATCTTCCAATTTTCTTTAGTGTTTCTTTACATCTTCAGAATAATAAAAACTTGCAAGCAATTGTATCTTATGCCCTAAACATAAACAGACAGGACATAACCAAAAACAAGGCATTCGTTACATTTTTTTCCATTGAAATTCATTCTTCTCAAATTTATTTCATTATAATAGTATATATTTTCTCAACAATCCAAGATAATATATTTTTGTCAGTTATTGTGATGGTAAAAAGAATTACAAGAAGACCCATCTGACCAATACAGTCAACAAACTGAAAAATTCAAATAGTTCAAGAAGCCCTAATTTTAATCAAGAAATATAACTATAAACTAAAGTTGACCCGTAATGCACTTCAAAATTGAAATTTTTTTTTAAAAAAAAAACGCAAAATTCAAGAAAAACAACTTACAAGGTCTAGCAAACCGATCTAATGGACCCGACATGGCTGCCGGCGGCGACTAGAAAATCAAGAATCTCAACTCCAACAGATCGACAAATCGCAAAATACCTGTAATATACCTTTGAAAATTCAGTGGGCCAAAAGAAAAACTCAAAAAATACGTAAGGATTAATGTTGATTCTTGAATTTCTACCTTCGAAAAGACAGCAATAAATAAATTACATAAGCAAGAAAGAAGAAAATTGATGAAGTGTAACCGAAAAGTGGCGTAGAGGAAGGGGTATTGTGGGAATAACAAAATTACATACGCCGTATGATAATATATATATCACCGGATAACCCGACGGCGATATAGGAGAGAGAAAGAGGAGAGAGAGAGGGAGATAGGTTGGGTTAATTTCTCTGAGCTGTATAAATTGAATTTTGAAGAAAAATAGGAAACTGTGGGACCCTAAAAAGATGCCACGTGTCGTGGTAGGAATTTTATTTAATGTGCCGACAGAGGGTTGGAGTAAAAATTGCCAAATGAATTGATTGAGTAATCATTTTCTCAATTTTTAATTCTAATTTTTGTTGTCATGTCCTTCAATAAATATTTTCTTTTTCTTTTCCCCTTTTTTTATACACTACTATCAAGTTTTTTTAAAATTATTTTTTTTTCTTATTTTCTCAATAGAAAACTCACGATTTTAATTTATTGAGGTGCATTAAAGATGAGGGTAAAGAAGTATTGATGGAAGAGATACATATTAAATGAAGTGTGTTTCTATAGCCCCTATTAAATGAAGTGAAAACATGTATTTAGAGCACTATAATTAATTAATAATTAGTTAGAAAAATTTAATTGAAAATGAGATTTTTGCAAAATTTAATTGGTTTCATTTTCATGATGATAAAATTGGAGATGGAAATATAATGTTTTCGGGTAATATTTAAAATTATAAAATTATGAATATATCAAACTATTATGTTAAATTTGAGAGAAAGTAATCAAGATGAAAATGAAAAAGAATGCTTTTATTTTCGAGACATGTTAAATATTTTACTACGAAAAGTATATAAGATGAGAAGTAAGAATCGATATATAGAAGAATACCCTAAAAGTATTATGAATTTATAATTCAATAAAATAAGAACATCAAGCATTTAAATATTCCAAATAATTTAATGAAGCACTAATTTATTATTACCAAAGTAAATCTATAATAATGATTAATGGCATCACAAACACACTTTATCCTTCCTACCAGCTAAATAAGTTAGGTTAACCGCTCAGAAAAGACAGCTAAACAAATCAATAATTCTTGAATTTGACTTTAAGAAACTGTGTGAGTTTTACTCCCTTCGTTTCATTTTTAAGTAAAATTTAACCCAATTAAAGGAATTTTCTAATTTCTGTTAGATAATTGGTACTTTATAATTCAAAAAATAATAGTGCTAATTTTAATTTCTGAAAACAATATATTATGGATTAATCCTAAAAAACTGTAAAGAACACTTAAAATGGACAGTTTTGCTATAGGACAACAACGGATATTATTTTAATTTACCTAGGTAACCATGCTAGATATTTTATTATTTTCCTTTACGTAAGATCCAATTGGATGTTTTTTCTCTAGTTACGGATAACACAATGAGCTTTCTTAATTTTTTTTGTTTCATTATTAATAAATAAAAAAACTCATCGTACAGTTTTACTCTTAGCTTTATGAGTAACAGAGGTCGACAAGTTATTTTCCGAACAGCACTTTTATTTCATTTTATAACTTGAGATCGATAATATAATTAGATCGAACGTGAAAAATTTGTTATTATTTTTTCATTTTTTAGTAACATAGAGTCACGTATTTGGACCTACATAAATTTGGTCACGTCATTATTAAGTTGGGTACAAATTCTGCAAAGTGTACTATGCATTGAAGAGGTCAGAGAGAGTTCAATTTAATTTCTTGAATTATTGGCAGTATCCTAACGGTAAAAGAATAAGATTTTACTCCACTGACAAGTCCTTCTTGCGAAAGGCAGGGTGTTCGTCCTTTGGAAAAAAATCGATTCAAATCGAAAAATTGAATCAAATTGATTTTTATTTGGGTTAGATATGGTTTGGTTTAAAATTTTTAAAAATTGATGGTAAATGGATTGGTTATGATTTTGTTCGAAAAAATTGAGTAAATAATCCAATTGAACCAACAAATAATATACATATATTTTATTAATATACATACAAGATATATTATTTTTATAAACAATTTTAAAGATCTTGTATGTGTTTTCATCAAAATTTATTTATAATTTATGAATAAAAAATATCCAAGGTCAGAATATTTATCTGTTATAATTCTTTATGAGATTGAAAATATCACTTTCTCTTTCATCTAGGCCAAAATAATGAATTTTGAAGCTTCGATAAGAGTAAATTCAATGATTGAAAATTATATAATGTTAGTCATTCTAATTGTTGTCATTTTAAAATGGATTGTTGTTACTTTTTTCATGTTTTGGATAAGTTGTCTCTTTTATTTTTGTCTATGGTTAATAACCGAATAACCAAAGCAAATCGAATAAAAATCGGTAACAACCAAATCGATAATATATACAATATTTGGTTTGGTTTGATTTTGACAATTTTAAAACCGATTAAGTTGATTTGATTTTAGTTTTGAACAATAACGGATCCAAACCAATCCGTGAACACCCGTAGCGGTATATGTTGTATAATTTATTTATTTTTTAATTTCAAATTTAAAAATTACATGTTTAAGATCACAAAATTAAAAAATATTATAATTCACATGACATATCAAAATAAAAAGATAAATAAAATTAGAAGAAAAAAAAAATTACACTTTTGAAGTAAAGTGCTCGAGTGTAAAGAAATTTTGTAATAGAAGAAAAAATCAGAAAGAAATTACAAAATAGAAAAATTAAATCTATCATCAACGAAATAAAAATTTAAATAAATTAATAATACATGTGAATCCTTGAATGCAGGCGCTGATATCTCTTATGATATTAACCAATTAATTGTGGTGGTAGCCGGTAGGCCATGTTACTCTATTCAGAAATAGTAATAATATGTTAACAAGTTGAGAACAAAAAAATAACTAAAAGATTAATAATAATGTCAAAGTGATGATAATCAGAGAAAAAAATACAGAATTAAAAAGGCTTGTAAGTAAATATTTTCAGACAATAAGCGTGGAATTTTATTTTATTTTTTATAATGAGAAGTATTTTTTCTTAATATACCAAACATCATAAAATAAAAAATATCTTCTTTGAAAAATAATTTTCTGTCCTAGTAGACATATCATATGAGTATTATATATATCATCAATAATTGCAAGCTAGGTGGTACATTTTTGTACATGTAGATGTACTACTTTAATTCCACCAAACACATGTTATGCGCATACAGAAAAGGCTGCTAAACAAATCCAACATCCAATAATAAATATAAAATTTAGTTCTGACCCATTCTATCGATTATAATTAAAATTATATATATATTCGTGAAGTGATCGTTGGGTTAAAATATAAAAATAAATAATTTAGAGATAAAATTTTAGTATTAACTTTACCCATCATTTATACTATAATGATAGATAAGTTATCTCATACAGATACCGGGATCACTTGTCAAATAGATAGCTATGTCCAAAATAACATATCTTAAGAAAATTTGGTTTAATCAAACGATTCTTATATTTTTTAGTGTGATGTTTTAAATAATATTTTTTGCAACAAATTTTAAACATATAGATAAATAAACCACACTAAACGTGATTTTAATGATCTTGCGGGTACGTTGATCCCTTGATTCTACTCTCCTGAGATTTATCAATGATTCGTTAGTTAGTAGTATACTCCTCAAACTTATTTGATTTATATTTGACCTCTCTACATGAATAATACATCAATTTACTGAATATTCAACATCTAGATCTCTAGAATTTCTGAGATGCCTATTATCCTTTATATGGGTATAAACTGGGTGTATGATTGAGTAGCTTCCAAGAATTCTAATTTAAGTCGAAAATAATTTGTAGAGTGCTAAAGTGGATCGAACGCATCTAGAATCCCACAAAATTTTAATTTCTATAAATATTTAAAATTGTGTGTGCAATTGTTGTCTCTACAAGATTAAAAAGGAAATTAAAATTATCATAACAAAATACTATACTCAGAAATATGACAAAATATTCAGAATTTTTTTTAAAAAAAAAAATCCGTTGACATTGATAAATTCATAAACCAACAAAATGATGAGAATATTTTAAAAAGAAGGAATCAAAATCAATAATAGTATAAACTAACAAAAATTGACTTTCTTGGTGAAAAAAACAAGAATTAAGAATAAAAAAAAATTATTCTTCTCCTCAAAAGTATGTGACACTTTTTTTTGACTTACTATTTCAAATGCCAGTATTTCTTGAAATCTTAGCTGGCATAGATTAACACCAACATGAGAAAATGATAAACATACTAATACTCTATATATTTGAAATAGATTCGAAATTATTTCATAAATATATTTTCTTGAAAAAGTTTCTATCATTTAAATTTGATAAAATTATGTAATTTCATCAAATAGTTAACAAATTTAAGTTATTCAAAATAGTAAGAATTGTGAAAAAAATAATAGGATTTAACATAAGCTCACATTTAGGATTTAGGTGGGCGTTCTTTTAAAAATGCAATTTTTACTTTTTTTAATCAAGAGATTTTGATGTAATTTTTTTTTCTACATATAAAATGATTTCAGATAAATTTGATAAATATTTGACAAAAAAATATATATATATATATTCAAATATATTGAATTTAAATAATTAAAATTATTTTTATATATATTCAGGGACCAATTTAAATCAACCTCAAGCAAAGGGGACCATTATAAACAAATTTTCAAACTTAGAATAAGAGAGAAAATTCAACGCTAGGGACACATTTGGATATAATTTCAATATCATTTCAATATAAAAGAAAGGACCTAACGATAATTATTTGCAATAAATGTTAAATAGTTCTTTAGCTAGGACTTACAAAAAGTATATATTTAAAAATAAGAATATTTCTATTAAATTGTCCTTAATTTAATAGTAACTATTACATAAATCTTTTTAATTACATAAAAGTCATTTATCTATTAATTAATAATATGAATAAATAAAGAAAGAAATCAATTACTAATATAATATGAAAGAACACTAAAGAATATATTATTTTTTTTTAAATAGAGAACATTGTCATATTTTGACATGTGGCATTTAATTGCAGACACTAATGACCCATTCGTTTTCTTTTTGACCATGCTTTTACTTTGTTGGCATGTTCTATCATTAATTATTTAAAACGGTGGAAAAGAAAAAGAAAAAAAAATGAAGAAAAATACTATGCTGTGTCTCAATTTGAACTTGCATCTTTTTATTTTATTTTATTTTTGTAATGGTTATATTATATTCTTTCACAAATGATAAAATACAAAAAGATTAATATTCTTTCGGTATACTTTGTACTATTACGATTTTGTGGAATATTGTGATAGCTTTTTCTAAATTCCAATTTTACCAATTAAATTTGGAACTTTTAAACGGAACAACCGTCCAATAAAGTTGAAAAATAGATATAATCAATTATTAATTCTTAAATTTACTTAGAAAAATAGGACATAATCATTATATAATGTGTATATACACACTCATTGTATATTGTATATATTTCAATAATCACTATAACTACATTGCCGGCCCAATAACTGATTGGAACTAAAGCAGCCACAACTAGACATGTCAAAATGGGATGGCCCAGAATGATAAGCCCATTTTGATTCCAAAATTTTAGATATATATGTCTCCATATTTCGAGTCCTTAGATATATATTTTAGGAAAAACTTCACAATATGGCAAACATCCATATATATTTAAAAAATATAGCTATTTTTTTTATGTTATATTGATATAATTAGATTATAAATAACAAAGTTAATTTTATGCAAGTAAATATTTTTTATATATTTAATATAATAAATAAATATAAAATAGGAAAATAATCATAATTGAATGCCTAAATAATTATGACAGACACATTTGTGATCTTTTTTCACGTTTACCAATATCAATATTCATACATCACATATTTTCTGTCCCCCACCCCACTCCCCACCCACGCACACCCCACCCCCCTCACCAAATTCATTCAAATTCAAGATACTTTACATCACTGCATGAGTGATTTTTGTGATTTTGTATCCATCAGGTACTTTTTAATGACATACTTATCTCGTACTTATACAGTTTGATACCACAAATTGTATTTATTTTTTCCTCGTTTGTCTAATGTATCCATATTTATACGTTTGATACACATAAATTGTATCTTTTTTGCCCGTTTTTATAATGTATCCATATTTTTGCTTAACAACAGTGTTGAAATGTATTCATATTTATATACATAGATACGTGTAGTATTAAATAAAGCACAAGTTAAAAAACTGATTTACGAACACAATTATATCTAGATATACAAGTAATTTATCCAAGATAACAAATTTATTCAGGAATACAAGTATAGTTGTATCCAAGGTATTCATTTTTATGTTAACAATAATGTATTCACTGTATTCTATATCGGTGTATTAATTTTTTGTTTAACAGCTAGTGTATATATTGTCATGTAGCTCATCTATTCAAAATCAAAATACTTAACATTCATTTACAAATTCAATAATTTGCTTATAACAATAACTTGAATTAAGAAAAAAATATATAAATACCTTTACGACGACAAAATAAGAAATATGAAGACAACAAAAAAATTGAGTATGATATATCACAAGTTTTGTTAAACTGATAAAGAATATGATCTGATAAGTCTTTAAACAAGTAATTTTTAGTTATAAAGTTAATTATGGGAAGTTGCTCATTGTATGGACATAATGTAAGGATAGTGGGTTATATTTAGAGTCAAATCCTTTTTTAGTTTGTTGTACCTAAGGATGTATTAATGTATAAATAAAAAAATAAAAAACCATACAAAAATATAGATAAAATTGATATAAATTATAGTCATTTATCGTAAATAACATACTTACAGCTATTGATATATTAACCCAATAATTATAGTTATTTTTGTAAGCTCTTTTTTTATTCAAAGTTGTTTAGTTTGTGGTACACCAATTTTCTTTTAAAAAGAAGAAGAAGAAATTGGCCGAAGCATAAGATGACGACAACCAAGGCCGAAGATGATAAATTAGTCTTCTTTTTTTTTAATTAAATTGACCGAATGATTTACTCTATATAATTACCCAAAAATTATATTTTGAAAAGATTACGACATTGAGCAAGCTTGTACTATTTTATTGCTCATAGTTATAGTTTGCTATAATAACATTATACATTAATTATGTAGACTGACTTCGAGTTTGTATAATTAGTCACATTTGTATATATATAATTCGCTAAAATATATAAATACATATATAGATCCATGTCTCCTCTTTCTTTCAGTCTCGATCGTCTTTCTCTTCCCTTTCCCAAACTCTCTTGCCATATATACAAAAGCATATGTATAATATACAATTATCTAACCTGTACCCCTCCCCCCCTCTCTCTCTCCGGTCTCCTCTCTCTCTCCGGTCTCCTCTCTCTCCCACTCCCACTCTCGCTCTCCTCTCTCATCAATATAAAATGTAGCTAGAAATTGCAATTATTAAACTATAGCTATGGAGAGCAATTAGACTATTTTTAAGTGGCTATATGTGAAAGTTCCCCATATATTTTTCCTGATCTGATGGGCTGGCCTTGTCCTAAAGGGCTAAAAAATCTTAGCCCACTAAGATAAAAGGTAGGATTGGGCTGGACTTGCGGGCAAGCCCATTCAAGCCACAGCCCACGTTCACTTAACTCTAATTAAATCGTCATTTTAGAATAAGATCGTAAATATCTTTTTAAATTTGTCTAATTGCTAATACAAAGTAGAAAACATTTAGTAAAGTTATGATTTGAAGGTAAAACATACTAGGCCTTTGTCGATAGAATTCAAGTAAAATTTTTCACTTCTTTTTATTTATAAAGTTCGAGATTGAATATATAATTGTGTTCGATTATATTTTTTGACAAATTAAATTCTATGAAAATTTATTTTAATCAAATTCGAAAATTTACGAAGCTAAAGTTGGATTTTAATTTCTTTTACTACCAAACACTAGTTTTAAAGTAAAGTAAAAAAAAATTCCCCAAAAATGAAATACTTCTCATTGTCAAACTCTCCTGTAAAAAAAGGAAATTCTTTAAATACAATTTTGTTAGAATTGGAAAAAAGAAACGGCGAAAAGTATCATACATACCGAATTGGGGAAAAAAATAAATCCAATTCTATTATAATTATAAATCAATTCCCGATTTGATTATGATTTACTGTAAATTATATAAACAACAACTTTCTTCCTCTTTTATCAGCGAACAATTTCACAATTTTTTCTTCTAGAGATTTTAGCAACAATGCCAAAAATATTAACGATAGTCGATTTGCCCGCAATTTTAAACCAAGAACAAAATATCACGTTCGAAGTAGGTACTAAAATATGTGTTACATGCTCACAATCACACCGCGGTGGTACAAATTTAAGATCAAATTTGTGTGAATTTAATGTCAACAGAAAACCCTGTAACAATGATGGTTTCCCACTTAAGGTTACTGTTTACGTAAAACGTCAATCGACAAAAATAACTTGTTGTTTTTACATCATGGATCATAAAGCGGAATACACCTTTTGGATTTCTTACGATAGCATTCATGTATCAAACGATGTTTACAACATTTTATCGAAAATAATATTACTGATGAATGTCCCCTTCTCTTTAGATGTTGATAAGTTGGAAAATAAGGAAACGTTGATTTCTAAAATATTGGAGTTTGGTAAGACGAGCGTGAAGAATTCTGATGCGTACATGAGTTTGGATGTTATAAAAGTAGTCGTATACTTGAAGAGTTGAATTTAAGGATGGCGAAGTTTGTAGCTGTACAAAAAGAAATCGGAATGAAGAAGATGAGATTTGATGCCTCTAAATTATCGGATACATGTTCAATTTGTTGTGAAGAATTTTCAACAGTTTCGATAGTTTCTTGCTTTGATAAATGCTCACACGTATACCATGAAGTTTGCATTTTAAAGTGGCTTTTAACAAGTCGATCTTGTCCCTATTGCCGCAAAAATGTTTAGCGGTAATTGTATTGGAGTCGTTAAGGTTTTTAGGTATTGTTTATATATATTCATATTTATTATTGTCCTTAAATGTAATACTCGTCAACTTTATTATATCTTCTATATTGTTCATACTTTATTTGTTGCTTTGTAAGTATCGAGAAAAAAGGGATCGGATCATATATATGCAAAAAGTATATTCAAGTTGAACACTTTTGTAACAAAGCTTCTGTCTCATTTCATGCATTGTCTGCAAGAATTGATCAAGATCAAGTTAAAGGAGAATTCTTATAAAACTGAATTTTACAAATTCTTATAAAGTGATCCTTAACTTTGTAAAGGAGTTACACGAGGAAAGGCTCAAAATAGTCCCACTTTTGGGTTATTTGTCGTAAAATTTTGTCTATTTTTTTGCATTAATTTTGTCCAATATTTTATAGATGATAAGAAAAAACACTTTGTTTTGTTCACTAGAAATATTACTACAGCTAAACTAAAATCATCTTCACATATGACTTTGCTGAAAAGAAAAAATTATACTATTGCACATGAAATTATCATGATAAACCTCTCGACTTTACCTGCAATACGATTTCTACGTAACAAAACAAAGTGTTTTTCTTCTCACATTCTTTCATATGGAGTTATTATTTCTTCTAAATATATAAAATAACGATTGAACATCCCATACATAGATTATAGATAAAATCAATGCTAAAAAATAGGGATGATGCCCAAGTATCTCCTCAACGTATGCTCGAAATTTCAGAGATACACTTATACTATACTAAGGTCCTATTACCCCATTAAACTTATTTTATTAATAATTTTCTACCCCTTTTCGGCCTACATGACACTATCTTGTGGGCCCAACGTTAGTTGACCTTTTTTTCAAGCTAGTGTCACGTAAGCCGAAATGGGTAGAAAATTACTTATAAAATAAGTTCAGGGGAATAATAGGACCTTAATATAGTATAAATGTGTCTCTGGATTTCGGACATAGGTTGAGTGATAGTTGTGCATTTTCCCTAATATATACGATCATTATTTTTTTTAATGACAAGGAAAACCCGAAGCCGCTATCCTTTTAAATGCACACAGGGTAAAATCCAGCTTCCATACAATAGCTCGCAAACCACATATGAGAGGTAACCATACTAGGCAAGCCTGGTGCGACGAGCTCGACCTATAAAACATATACTATCATTATTTATTCAAATCATATAAAAAATTACAATATCTATAATGTCTTTTTCATTCGATTGTGGAACAAGTTATAGCACTAATGTCGTATGAAACAATAATGACCAATCATATAATTTTGTCGACAAGTATATTTGATTAGAAGGACCAAATCTACGTACTATACATTGCATCAAACCATTTTTTGAGTGAAGGATTAATTATAATTAATCAGTGTTTCTTCTTTATGGATAGAAATTGATTAAAATTGAAAACGTATTAAATGTACCATATTGCACTCCAGACAACGATTGTCATTTTGCTACTCCAACTTGCCTTTTGCGGCTCATATAAGTAACTGGACGGTCTGTCTTAATTTTAAAATTATTAAAACTATATATAAGTTCTGGCAAATATCAAATACTTCAATTAATCACGCAGAAAAGATAAATTAATTGGTTAGGAGAACAAAATTTCTTAAACTTATCACAATTAATTGACGGCACTTTCCCACTAATCACAAACAAACTTTAATTCAAAATACAAGTGCTTTAAAAAACTCATCTCACGACTTATTCTAAAGCAAGACTCCAGTGAAACGTCTTGAAATTCAAGTATAAAATTTAATTTTATAAGTTTTAAATACGAATTATTTTTTAATAATTTCTAAATCTATTTATCGTTTAAATTAACAGTAGTGATAAAATAATTTTTTAATTAATATACATGAAAATTATAAAGAAATGGATGTAGTAAAAAGAAAAAAAAAAAGATCTTTTATATAATTGAAGTTCATTTCCTAAAGGAACTAATTAGAATAATACTCCATTTTCCTCAAAGTATATATTGTCACGTGTTACTTTTTATTGTCATAATTTAACTAATATCTTAAATTAATACGATAAAAATAAGAAATTTATTAAATATGATTTGAGAAACGTGTCGTGTGTACGAAGTGTTCTCCGTCGATATTTTAAAAGTAATAACTTTATTGTTTTTTTTTTCTTTTCACTGTCATGATTTTTTTAAAGATACTGTCTTCTCACTTTTGGATACGTGACCAAATTTGTTTGTCATAATTTATGTCATCCAGCTACTTTCTTGGCTACACAAAATAATAATTATTATTATAATAACAATTAAAAAAAATAAATTATGTTACTTAAGTTATTTAACATGTCCTAGATGAAAATTTCTATGCAAATATAGTATCATATATCGTTCAAAAATTTAGAATTCAAGCAACAAAATAAAGATACTTCAAAATCATGACAATGACTTAAGATCAATAAAATAAAAGATAAAAAATATTTTTTTTTTAAAAAAGTAACCACCTATATTTATGATTTATGATTTTCACATAGCTAACTTAGCATAACGTATATGTGTTGTACGTGTGTACATTTTTAATACATCGTTTTCGTTTATACTAAAAAGAATAATTCGATCATATTTATATTTTAAAAGAATAAAAAGTTTAACAACAATAGGGACCCCGTGTACTATTTCTGTTTTATAAGTAATAATAATACACCAATGGCTCCACCGTTGCTGTCTTTTTCTCTTCATTTAATTTCCATCATCTTAAATTATTTTCGTAGGGGACACCAATTCTTTTTTATTCATTTTTAAACTGCTTTTTAAAGTTTAAACTGTTGAAGATTCCACTTCTACACTCACGCTATGATGTTGATCTTCTCTCATTTTTGGTTGAGATTAAAAGTGCAATTAATGAATTATAAATAGTAATAAAATATTATTAATTATGAATTTAAAATTTGAACTTTAATTTGTACCTTCCCATTTAGAATTATGCACGTGTATAACATCTCAATAGGCTCCACTTGCTTGGTAATTTGCTTTGAGTTTATCATATACATTTCTAATTTTATAATATAAGTAAATTTCTGTTTTGGAACAAATTTTAAAGTCATGAAAAATAAATTAAAATTACAAAAAAGTATGCAAAACATAACTTTATAGATCGGGTATAATTTTGTTTCTTTCTTGATTCTTCTCTTCTAACATTTTTGTTTATGATTAGATGATCATTAGTGACGTATTTTTTGAACTAAT
Source organism: Solanum lycopersicum (assembly GCF_036512215.1). Classification (NCBI taxonomy): domain Eukaryota; kingdom Viridiplantae; phylum Streptophyta; class Magnoliopsida; order Solanales; family Solanaceae; genus Solanum; species Solanum lycopersicum. The sequence goes on from NC_090800.1 coordinate 92,808,186, forward strand.
ATGATTTGGATTTAATCTCGTTATAAATATTCCATCAAATATTTGAGATTTTAATCTCTTATTAGAATTTTCAAGATGTTTTTTAAGGAAATTTAGTACCCTTTGTATATACATGAATAATGTTTTAGGGTTGAATAGCCTCCGAGATATTTTTTAAGAAAATTTAGTGTCCGTATGAATAAGGGTTTAAGATTGAATAACCTCCAATAATTCTAATGGAATCGAACAAATCTTTTAAAGTCTCAATTCGAATTGAACACGTCTAATAAAGTCCTACAAAATTTTAATATGTACAATTACATTTTTAAAACTTTTTTCAAGTTTGGACGTATTTGTAATATTTCTCTCAATTTCTTTTAAGAGTCACATGGTCACATGAAAAATTGACACCAAGTCACTACTGGCGGTGTCATTTAGCAAATCGAAGGTATATCTAACTTTAGTTATTCAAATAAATAAATTTTTTTAATGCTATTAAAAATTTAAAATTAAAATTAATAATTTTCACCGAGCAAAGAAGTGATTTTAATACTTCTCTTACTCTTTACTTTTTTTCCCCTTTTTAGTAAATTTATTTGTCACTTTAACATTCTAAAAAACAATTTCTTTTTAATGTTTTATCCTTAACCGTAGTTACTATTTTTTCAAAAAGAAATTCCAGAAATTATACTAAAAATTAAAATGGTTATATGGAAAAATATTTATAACAATTATTATTTCTTAAAAAAGTTTAAAGTGAACAAAGTAAAGTGAGTTGAAAATATATATTTTTTAATCTATTAAAGAAAAGCATACTTACTTATTAAAAAGATGTTAAAATCCTAAGTAAAAATAAAATAATCAAAATATATAATTCCGTGGGAGTATTTAACCTGTCTTGAAATTCCTAGTGGCACCGCCACAGATCTGCAGATCAAACACAGACTCAAAGGTTGAAGGAATCTTAATAGTCAATGACAAAATTACCCCCATATGTGTACGGAAATCTGAATCATAAAGGGCTATTTCGGACAATTCACCTTATGCTGGCATGCTGCTCTCAAATTCCAAAGCTTTTTTAATACTGCTGCTTACCAACATCACAATTCACAATGATAACACAGTAATCGAGGTGACACGTGTATTTTATTAATGTCATATCTCAAAAAGCATTAATTAAAAAAAGGAAAAAATACAAATTAATTGAAAAGGGAAAAAAAAAGATGAAAAGAAGAAAAAAGAAAAAGTTAACTGTTATTTATTTTTTAATGAAAAAAAAAGAGTTTTATTTTTCTAACATAGCCTGAAATAAACTTTTTAACTAGACATAATATATAAATATGTCCTTTAACTTAATTATATTTATATCCTTCAATTTTGGTTGCACAAGTAGACATTTAAATTTGTATAAAGTTGAACAAATAGGCACACACGTCCTACATATAATTCCACATGTCATTTTTCATTCTACATGATGTCCTACATGTATTTTGTCATATAGGACTTATGTGTTTATTTATTTAAAAATTAAATAGTTAAAATACATCTTTGTGCATTATGAAAATTGAAAATCAAATTTAAAATTTGAAGTGAAATTTAGAATTCATTATATATATTATGCCTTTTAACTACGCACACCAATAGTATATTGACACAAGAAGTAAAAAAAAATGAATAAATTTAATCATAATTTTATTCTCCATTGATATAAAATCATTTTTTCTTTACAAAGGTAAATAGAATAATAATAATCACATTTCTAAAGTTTATTAGATGAAATTCTTTATGACCAAACATTTGCTAAAGTTTTTTTTGATAAGTTTACACAAAAGTGGGAAAAGCTAATAGTAATGATCGATCAAACATGTTTTAATTGTATTTTTTTCCTGAAAATACGATAAAGTTATTTCTCACAAAAGAATTGGACACTTGGAGATAAATACATCTTTTTTTTTCTTTTTTATTATTTCCCGAAATGGAAAATATAAACTTTTTGTCTTTAAATTATGTAATTACTTTTGGGAAAGTTCTGGTGATGCAATATACTTATGGAAGATTGGAGAATAAAGCAAGTTCCTATTTGAATAGTTTGTTTTTATAAATATTTATGTGCACTTAGTATATATTTTTATTGAAATAAATGAATTAAATTTATTAATTAAATTTAAATATACATAACTTAACCATTAAGTGATAAATATGGGTGTGAAAATATGCTCCAAAATATTTCAACACATTAAATCTATTAATTTTACATCTACCAAAAGATGTGTAAAAAGTTCCAAAAATAAATAACTTGAACAGCAATAACCTTTTATTATTGACAGACGCACGTGTTACAATAATATATTTACACGTAAAAGTTAGGAAAATGATAGAAAGATATAATTCATTCTATTTCAAGGTGAATTGTTAAGACTATATATTAAATATGGTTAAATTTAGACTCAATAATCCACTTATTTTAAAATAAAGAACATACTAGTTTGTTTTTTATTTTTTATTTTTCTTGAAATTGTTCAACTTTAACTTCCAAGTATAATATATGTTTAAAATTACGAAGTTAAAAAATATTTTAACATATTCTATCCATATTTAATTTCAAATTACGAGATTTAAAAATTTACTTAAATTTTTATACCTAGTACAAATCATATAAACAAATCAAAAAAATAATATGAAATGCATGGTTACTTATTCAAATTCTATAAAATTGAAAAATTAATTCCAAAATTAATTTGAAAGTAAAATTATTCATTATCAAACATTGAATTAAACTAAAAATTAACAAAAATAAAAAAAAACAGTTATTTTGGTCATCCAATATATTTATTTACCTTGCTCTTGCTGGTGTAAGTAAAGTTGAATAAAAAAAAATTAAAGTATTTGGGGCTTAATTGGAATTTGATGAAAGTTGGAGGATTAAGGATGTAATAGAAGAAAATATAATTAAAATTTTAATGTTGTTGCTCCCCAGCTGTATCTAGAGGTTTCTCTTCCCACCCCACATGTCCCTTTCATCCTCTCTTACTTTTCTTTTCTTACACTATATTCCAAACTTCCTTTTTTATATTTCACTTTTTTTTCACCTTCCAATTTCAATTTATTTTTTTTCAATAAAAAAGAACAAGTTAAAAACATTCTCAAAGTCTCACCTATGTGAAAAAGATCCTCAATATGACATTATTTCATCATAATTTAAAATAATTTTAATATTAATCTATTTTATTCTAATTTACATAACATAAATATCTAAAAATTACTATAGAGCATAAATTTTTAAAAATATTATGTCAAAATAAGACATAATGAAGCTTGAAGGTAAAAAATGGTGCTTATTATTGGAGCCTTTTTTACTTATATACTCCCTATGTTTGGATTTTGCTTCTCAAATCTTTTTTACTTCTACCTCTCTTATTTGATATATTTAGAAATAATAATCTACAATACATAAATTATTAAACTCAACGTTTCTGAAAAATATAATAAGTAAATATGTTTGATACACATGTCAAGTTTAAATTTGATAAATAAATTTAAACAGATTTATTTATCAATTATATTTATATATATATATATATAAAACTTTTTTTTTATTACCACAATCTTAATGTATGAGTAAAATGAAAAGTTATTTTGTATAAATTTTGAAAATAAAGTTGTAACTTTTTTGATTTGAACAATTTTTTTAATATGTAGACACCCACTTTTTTCTGCTATAAAATCCCAGCCAAAACACCTTCTTTAACCCCTCTCTCTTTTCTCCTTCCTTTTCTCTCTAATTCTTCTTCCTTTTCCTCTGTTTTTTTTTTTGGGTTTCAAGTTTTTCTTGGAATCTAGAATCTCCCTAATTTTTTTTTTCTTCTACTAAACAAAATCATAAAACAGGGTTTCTTATTTTTAAATCTTTTAAACTAATCTTAATGCTACCCCAATTATTTTTAATTTTTGAAATTCATGTCTGCAATTCTGAGTGAACTGTTTCTTTCGGGGTTTATGATAAATTCCACATATAGGCGCAGGACCCATTTGGTGCAATCTTTCTCTGTTGTTTTTCTTTACTGGTTTTACTTCATCTCATAGCCCGGCTAGCTTAATAACACTACTATTTTTATATAATTTTATTAATCTATAAAAATAAAAATAAAAATTAAATCTAAAAAAATATATTTTTGCATTCTACTCTGTTTTTTTTTCTTAAAATCAAAAACTCCATCTGGGTCCTGCTAATTTTAACTTTGTTGAAAAAATTTTGGGTCATGGCTTCGTCAAGTGGTACATCATCAGGTTCATCGTTTATACAAAACTCGGGTTCAGAAGAAGATCTTCAGCAATTAATGGATCAGAGGAAGAGAAAAAGAATGATATCGAATCGTGAATCGGCAAGAAGATCAAGGATGAGAAAACAGAAACATTTGGATGATTTGATGAGTCAAGTAACAAATTTAAGAAAAGAAAATAATCAGATTTTGACAAGTATGAATGTTACCACACAACATTATCTTAACGTTGAAGCTGAAAATTCAATATTGAGGGCTCAGTTAAGTGAACTTAGCCGTAGGCTTGAGTCACTTAATGAAATCATTGCAGTTTTGGATGCAAACAGTGGACTTGTCATGGACCACAATGAGCCTTATAGCTTCAATTTTGCACAAAATGACATTATGTTTGATGGGTTCAACGTGACCAATTCTTGGAATTATCTATCTGCCAATCAACCCATTATGACTGCCGATGTCTTGCAGTACTGACGTGATGACAATATTAGTCGAGCAAGTGAATTTCAAATGAAAAAAAAAATTTAAACAGAGAGGATCCTCTTTTTATCTATTATCAAGTAGTAGATGTATTAGTGATCTTGCTTAAGATTTTTCTTTTGTCAAGTATTATTATTAAGAATAAATCCTTTCTAGGAATATTGGTGTTCTTGTAAATGTGGGGTTTGTAATCTTATTTGTAGTTTCTCTTTCAAAAACTTAATTATGCGATTGTAATTGGTAAGTATATTAATAACCATTTCAAGAATTGCTCCTTGTCCTACTTAGTCTATGGTTTTTATTCGTGGATTAAATTATTTTTGAGTAAAAATAATCATTCGCGTACATACAAAATAACTGAACACAAGATATATATTATCGTACAAATGATTTTTTTTATCTATCTTTATACGCGATATGTCTTTTTTGAAAATTTTATTTTTAGCCTCCAAGCAGGGTGGAGATAGAGGGTGCTTTTTACCTATATAAAATCAGTAATTTTTTTCAACATAGGTAGGTTACATGATAAATTCTTTTCCATGTCAATTACTTTTAAAATTAAATTATTTGACTTAGATGAAAATATCAGATACAATTTCAAACAATGTTATGTTAAAAATGTCTATGTATTGTACAATAATAATATTTTGCTATGATTATAGAATCAAATCAAAAAAATATTCAAACAAACGATTGATTGGATGATATAAAGTTATATCTACGAACATATTTTGAATATATTTTTAGCAGAATCTAGTAAATAGTTAGTTATGTAGTAAAAGTGGTTCATACACACCACCCACAAATGATTTTTGAGATATTTTTGGCTTTTGTTGTGATGATCATTAATTCTTCAGACAAGTACAAACTACAATTGATCTGAGCAGTTACCGTCCATCAATTTTTCCTTCCTTTTATTGAAAACACCCTCCCCACAAAATAAAATCTAAAAAAAAAATTCATATCAATTATATCAAATTACATTACTTTTATTTATACTTTTTAAAAAATAAAGATGAGAATATTTATCAATCAATCAACTAAAAAGTTTATTGATACAAGTTTAAATGAAAAAGATATCGTCTTGTCATTGAATTGATATATATAGCGTAACCATCAAAAATGAATAAAATTTAAAATTCTTATTTATTAGTACTTCAATGTATTAACACTTTGAAGTTACCGTTACGTAATTCCAAACTCATGAAATTTATATTACTGACAAATTCTAAACACAAAAAATGAAACCAAATAAATTTTAATTTCCTAGTTTCATTGGGGACACATTTAGCATATTTTCTTTTCTCTTGCCTATTTTGTATATGGGTGCAGGCAATAATTGAGTTAATAATAAACTTAAGGGCTTTTAGGTATGGAGGAAATTATTTCTTTTTTTTCATGTTAGATTTATCAATATTTTTTTTTTTGATGAGAAGTGATATTTTCACTGTACTTCTCGCCCCTTCAACACACATCATATTCATCAAACTTCACGACGATGAGCTCCTACCTTTCATCTCATATTTCATAATATTCAGTCAAACTATATACAATATATTTTATCCGTAAAAGATAAGTTTTTTAAAAAATATTTTTTATTTATTTTGTATCGAACAGTACACTTTAAAAGCATCGAATCTAAATATCTAATTAGTCGTTCTTAAGGAAATTGCATGTGAAATGTGTTTTCTATTCCTTTTCAAAGCATTTAAATGTCCAAATCTTAGGGCCTTTTTGTTTTGTTTTGGAGAAGTTAATGCATTTGATTATCATTTTGCTTTCGATTGGTCGATATTTGTTAAATTCTTTGTTGTTTCTCTTTTCTTTTATAACAACCACTGATTAATATCGTGTAATATTTGAAATTTTCTCATATAGTATAATGTCACGTTTTAGCAATAAAGCAACGCTATCATATATGGCACGTTAAATTTAAAGACACTATTTTAAAAGTGGTCTTTAGCAATAATTAATTATAAATAATCGCTAGATATATATTTAGCAGTAATTGACACTCTTTGTATGTGTCCCTAAAGGCTTTACCGATATAACACTTCGATAAAGACTTTAACACTTTTAATCAATGTGTCTATTTATTGACTCTAAGAGTTATTTTTGTTATAGTGAGAATCGACCCAGACTTATAATAGAGTTGTAATATATTTGGAAAGACGATATAAATTCGGTATGTAAAATAATGCAACAAAAGTGATATGTTAGAGAAACTTTTGTTATTTCCAAAAAGTATAATTCACATAGGCAATCTTACTTCTATCTTGCAAGGAACGTAATGAAGTTTATTTAATAGACCATCGATTAAATAGAGAGACTTGGCAAAAATAACATAAATCCGATAAGCACACTTTTACTCTTCGGATAAGCATTTTGTGATGAGAAAATTGAAGAGGGTGAACTATATGCAACTTTACATCTATCTTGTGAAAATAACGAGATTATGTGAAATAAATCATCGATTTAATAACTGAGAAAATAGTGTGACGATAAAAAAGAAGTAAAGAACAAATGGCACGTGCAGGGAACAAAATTTTCAGGACAAGTACAAATCCTAGTTATATACAAGTAATATCACTAGATCCTTGTATAATGCCCATAATTAAGTCCATGTTACAGGAACAATACAACGTGATACGATGCTTTGCCCCCAATTAAAAATGTAAATTTATACGGTGTTAAATGTTAATACAACATAATAATAATTATTATTATTATTAGAAGAGAACAACATGTTAAATTTACATGCTTCTAGATGAAACAAAAAATAAACATATAATATTGAATCGTTTCTTTTTCCAAATAATTTTTAAAAAGCAAGATGAGTTGATGAATATATTACCAAAGAATAATTTTATTTGTTTTTGAAACAATTATTTAGTAAATGATTATTTTTTTATTATGAAATGTATATTATTACAAACCATTCTTTTTGAGAAAACTAAGAAAATAAATATTTGTCACTCTCAAGTCCTGTATTTAAACAAAATTTTAAAATATGAAAAAACATTTTAAAGGGGAAGTTTAAGTAATTGGAACACAACACTTTAAAATATTAGATTGTAGCTATTTTCTCATCATTATTGAAATAATTGATCAAAATAGCCATTTAACAGAATTTGTTAATATCAAAGGTCATTTTTTTAATTGACAATTACTCTTCTAATCAGTATTTATATACCCCCAAATATTTCTTGAACAGGAAAATGAAAAAGTAATCCATAGAAATTGTACACATGCTATGTTTAGACTTTGACTTAGATAAGTGAAAAGTGAAATGCATTCATTTTTTACTACTCATTTTTTTTCCTTTTCACTTTTCATTTAGTGTGAAGAAATTAAGTGCCCATAGTTGGAATGTGTCAAATTAATAGGGCTGCAACTTGATTTTTTTTTTGGAAAAGGGTCGGATATATCTCTCAACTTTGTCATTTAGAGCTGATATATCTATTGTTGTGAAAGTGACTCATATATACCCCTACTTGTAAACAGATAGCTCACATATACCCTTTTCCTCTAACGCAAATGAAAAAAAAAATTAATCTAAATTTTTATTTTTATTTCTAAAAAATATAATCCCATATGAGTAAATTTAATCCTCGTCAAACATATTTCTTGGACTTTTTTTTGTTTCAATGACTAATTTATAATTATTATTTTGATAATCAAATTTATTTATGTTTCACTAATATTCTCGTAAAACTTATTGTAGATGACCAAATTTTTTCTTCGAATATGAAATTAAATTACAATATACACACAAAAAAATAGTTTAATTTTTTTTCTTTAAACTAAGGAATGAAAGAAAAAAAATAAAATACGAATAAGAAATTCAAATAATTATAATAAATAAAGTCAAAAAATAATTTATGTATGAAACAAAATAAAAATATACCTTGAATTTTGATAGAAGAATCATATATACCCCTAAATAATTCTTTTTAAAAAATTAGAAGTATTAAATATAAATTTAAAATTAATTTTTTAACTTCCGTTAAATAAAGGGTATATGTGAGCCATTTTGTAACGGCAGAGGTATATGTGAGTTATTTGTACAACGGTAAGGGCATACATGTGTCACTTTATAACGAGGGGTATATCGGCTCCAAATGACAAAGTTGAGGAGTATATCAAACCCTTTTTTCCTTTTTTTTTTATCGTCCATTGATATACAAAGGATATTGCAATATCGAATTTCATATTTACAATCGAGTTCTTTTATGAGATTAAATTACTCTCACTTAATAAAGAAAATTTTAGATTCAATATATATTGATATTTAACAAAATTTATTAAACTAAATAGAAAGTAATAGGAGAAAAAGACGTTTGGTGGAAATTAATTCACCCAACTTGTACATTTTACCTATATCTTAAGTCTTCTTTCTTATTAGTTCTATCCTTTCAGAAAAGAGAGAAAAAATAATTAATATAAGACATGACTTATGGTGTCATGTTATTAGTCACAAACTAAACGTTCAAATAATGGCCATTATTTCCTTAATCACTTTCAATAATGCTTAATTATTTCATTAAATCCCTATTACATTAGTCTAATCACGCATGAAATGACAGGTTAATTGTATAATGCCTCCCCCAAACTCAAATTAACCTTTGTCAAAACAAAGCAACAAAAACAAGATGGGTATCGTTTAAATAAGAATAAAATATTTTAAAATTATAATTTTATGATTTAAATAATGGTGAGATTGAATGAGTATATTTTTTTCATTAGTAGATGTTTGGTTCATTAGAAATATATATAAATACATGGTACAATATCAAATACTTTACGTATTTGGTTTAAACTAAAAAAAATTGAGTTAATTTGGACTGATTTAGGATTTTCCATGATGAAATTAGTAACGGTAGGAATAAAAATATCTTTACTTTAACGGTAAGGGCATAGTCAACCAATAAATCAAAGTTGAGAGGTATTTTAATCCTTTTCCATTGTTATTTTATCTTGAAGTTGTTATACCACGTGAAAATAATGAAAATAATAGAAAATACTGTGACGAATGTTATATAAGCCATCACACTTATTTCATAATAAAATATTATAATTCAATTTTTTAAGTTTTAACTTTTATAAGCTACTACCCTAAGTTATGTTTAAGGTGATCTAATTGTATTAAAATTCATAAAATATGAGTGTTAAAGCTAAAACTCATTCAGACCAGACAATATTTTTTCAATCATATTTAATCAATGCCGTTTTTAGGAAAATTTTCACAAGCTTGGCAATTAGAAAGGAGAAAATTAAAGTAAAGCACATTCAAAAGCTAATGGAGTAATAATATTTTAAATATAGAATTGACATACGACTAAAATTTTCTTTACAAATAAAGTATATTTAGAAATTAAAGAGAATTAAAGAGCACCGTTCTTCCATCATCTCGAATATAGGCATCATAAAAATTAAAGATTTGAAATCCAATGGTTTCGTTTTTTTCCCTCTATTTTGTTTGTTTAGAGAATAATAATAACTTTAGTTTTGTCCAAATATTCTTCTTTACAATAAAATTAATTTCATAAAAATACTTGAGCCACAAACAATACTTTGCTATCTTTTTATAATTAAGATTTTATATAAGTGGCTATCCACTAAGCAAATCTTAGGTCTTTCATAGTAATTTTATCTTTTTTTGATAAAAAAACATCTTCTTTTAGCATTTAAAAAAAATGTAAATGATATATAAACACAAAAAGAAAAATATTCTTTGATGCTTCAAACTATATGTTTCGCTATAATTGATAAATTGTACCAAAAAAGAGAGTACATATTTGCAAATTCTTTTCATTGTTGATATTTTTATATTTGTGGAAGGGTAAGGGAGATTAGCACTTTTAGTCCCTCAATATTGATAAATTCTTATTTTAGTCCTTGTAGTTTTTGATTTAACATATTTAGCCTTTGATTAATAGATTGTGCACTTATAATCCCCTAGTTTTCTTTTCCGGGAATGAACTAGCCTAGAGGAAATGGGCGTCAAACCTATAAGTCAAGTACGCAAGAAGAGTTTATAGGCGAAGACATTCTCAGTCGAAGGTAGGGCAGTCTTACTAGCTTTAGGGTCAATCGAATAGATAGAAGATCTAGCGCCTCTATGAAATGTGTTTAGTTAAATATTACAAGAAGTAAAGTAAAAATAATTACTAAAAAAAAGAGAGATTCATAAAATTATAATTAAATAGACAAAAATATGCTCTGAAATAATTTAAAACTTGTTTGATATAATATTATTTCATATGATGATAATCTTTTAAAGAAACTCACCAAAACAGTATAAAACTAGATCTAAATCATGTAAATCATATGGTTTGTTACAATAAATTTTAAACTCAAACATAAATTTTAAATTCTAAATCTCCGCGTGATCGTAAATACTTTTCTATAATATTCTACTTTTATTCATGTTGACTGGTGGAAAATGATGTTCTGTATAATGAATGAAGTGGCAGCAAGTTAATGGGAGTTTATAATTTCTTTTTTACTTTTTAAATTAGGCCCATGATTTTTTTACAAAAGGGACAAAGATGATGAAATCTCATGTCATATCTTTTCTTTTTCTTTCAATTCAAGATTTTATAAAATATTATTAGGAAAGATTAATTTATTTTAAAACAAAGTTAAAGTGTTTGTGATAGCATGTGGCCAACCATACACTTGAAAGTCTTCACATGATCAATGCAGAAAAAGACGGTCCATTTGTTTTGTTTTGCTTAATTTCTAATTAGTGATAATAAATTAATATTGAGTAAAATAGTAAATTAATGTTCTGGAGGGAATATGAAGACTTTCGTGCCTCAAAAGAAGCCAAAAACAAAGAGGTTCTCTATGTAATTATTAATTACAAGTATATGGAAGTCTTAATTCCATAATTAATTAGTTACATATAGGCTTTACTCAACTTCTTATTAGTAGGTTAGTTAAGATTTTTACCAACTGAATTAAGTAATATGCATTTTCATTTTCACTATAAATAACGTTTACATTTTCATCTCATATAGAGATTCTTTGGAATTTTGGATGACCTCCAATCTTAGTAATATTTTATTATAAAAAATAAAAAGGTTAATTATAAAGAAGATACATCTAAATTTAAAGTCCTAAATAAATATAAAAATAAAAAATTAAGAAAATTTGACATATACTATATATATACAAAAATTAATTTTAATCTTATATAAATAATGTTGAACCTCCTTCGGCTTCACCCCAGCTTCTAATCACCTGAAAGTGGAAGCAAAAAAGTCAGAACTCGAACTCGAAACTCTACAGGGATGTACAAATAAATGTAACACAAAATCCAGAGCAGCATGAGTGTGAGGCAGTGAAAAAGCTCTTTATGGTGGATTTTTTCTGAACATTTCTTACACAGAACAATCACTCCTCTAGAGAAAAGTACAAATATCAGCAAATTAAGAGTTGAAAAAAAAAAAATGAAGAATACATGCATAGTGATAAAGTTTTGTATGTGATGATGGTAATGAATAGTGAGTGACTAAGACAAAATGAGCATTTTCCCTAAAATATGAAGCCCATTTTCTTTGATTTTAAAAAAAGTTTCAGAAGAATATTACCAGAATTTCCCAGCAGAGGAATTAGGTGCTTCTCTTTGTTAACAGGGACCCATTCTACTTGTCTTAATTTCCTTTGTACAGAAAAAGCCTACATAATATAATGTGGGCTCCACTATAGATTTTACTCTTTTTTGAGTTAAAACTTAATAAATGAGTGGAGGTACACACTATCAATAGTACAATTGTTATCAAGTGTATGGTTTTTTTTACTGACAGAATTAATCATCATCATATATATACATTGAAAATCACATATAATTATGGTTTTCGGGGTGTCGCTTTGCAAACCCTACTAGTTATATTCATTGGATCACGCTGTTTCAAGACGGATGCACCACGGTTAGTTTCACGTGGCCCTGGAGACGCAACCGATTTGTTATGCCTTTAGTGGCTCTGCTGGGGTTTGAACTGGCGACCTGAAGACTTTGTTCTCGAGCCTTTACCAGCCGAGCTACCCCTCAGGGTTTGTTGACTTTAACTTAATAAATGAATAGTTCGCGTCTTAACATGGCACCAAACGACTTGTTAGGGTCTAATATATATTCCCACCGTTTTCAAAAGACTGATTTTTTTTTCTTTTTAGTATGTTTAAAAAAGAATAACCTATTTCTTTTCTTAGTAACCACTTTCCATGTGACATGTTTAAGACCACAAGATCAAATTTTGTATATTTGATCTAACTTTAATTTAAGACCACAAGATTCAGAAGTCTTCTTTATACTTTTAAACTCCGTGTCAAATTAAATTAGGTCATTCTTTGTAAAACGGAGATAATACTACTTAATAAATGAATAGTTCACATCTTAGCTAGGCATCAAACGACTCAAAATATATTTCTTTATCAAAGGTAAATGCGGATATCTCTGGTAATAAAATTTGGACAAAAATTTCCTTTTAAAAATGAACATGGCAGTGATAGGCATGCACAAAAATGACTTAAAATTCAAGATCCTAGCTTTTAGAAAAGGAAAAGCAATAAGACTTGTCTAGCTAGGCTTTTTCTATTTATCTAATAGACTTAAAAAGGCAAAGTATAGTCTATATCTTTCAAGTATAATTAATTAATGACTACTACTTGGCAAAGCCCTATTCAGTTACGCTATAGTACCCAATCTGGCTCACAAAATCACTGTTTTTTGGGCAATATATGGTCCCCTCGTCACATGCATCCACGGTTATTTAGCGATTGATAAAATTTTATAGCTAAATAATATAAATATAATTTTAGATTCATCTCGTTTCGTTTTATCACCATCCGTAATTATACTATATTTCAAACACTTATAATTTTTATGTACTACTTAGTACCTTATGTCATATATATGTGATCATCTTGAATTTTATTTACTTTTGGACTATTAATGTACATTATCTCAATATTTTAGCGTTTCCGCAGATTTTATTTTATGCATAATTTGTGAAACTTAGATGCCCCACATTCGATCTCATAATATAGTTTAGACTTTATTTTAATTATAATTAATGTATTGATGTTCTTTGCATAACTTCATCCATGCCATTCGAATCTACGTTGTACCTACTAAAATATTAATGTGGAAGTTATATATTTCGATGATCGGCTAACACAACCACATACTAAGTCTATGCATAATGCATATTACACATAAAATCTGTGTACATAATGTATACATTATATACACATATGCAAAAATTTATATTTTACGATAATTGTTTTGATGGACGAATTAATAGGGTAAAAATCTCAATATTTAAAGATGATAAGGCATGTCAAGATTATGAGCTATATGAGGCAAAAACATATGAATGTCATCCCATCAAGCATTATTTGCTGGCTCACGATGAAATTATTTGGGTTGGGCTAGAAAATGGGCTATTAAGGCCCAGATTAATTTCATGATTGGAAGATGCTATTTTTTACGAATTCTAGTAACGGCATGTTGATAAAATATTGAAAAATTTAACATTTTTAGAAATTTAACTAGTTTAGAAGCTGATTATTTATCTACATGCTAATTTGCAAATCTTGTCAATTTGTCGAGATACATATATCTTGGGATACATGGGGTAAAATTAGGTGTAGTTTGTTTTAGATATACTGTATTCAAATAAATTCGTATTTATCTAGGACGTATAGACAATTCTCTTCCGTGTACATAGTATGGTATTCCAGTATATGCAAATCACATCAGATACATAGGTATAATGTATTTTTTTCTCCTTTTCAATTTGATGTTACCGATTCCATGTTCTCTTTTTATCTTTTGTTACACCGCTATTTTTGTCTGACAAAATAAAGAAGGGCAATTTTCACATATAGCAAACAAAAAATTCATATTTGTATAATATAACAAACTTTGCATAATTGCGCTCCATAGCAAACATAAAAATTGTATAATTCGCTATACATATACAAGTGTATAATTCGCTGGCCTAAATTGTATAATTCGCTGGCCTATTTCGCTGCAATTGTATAATTTGCTTTGCATATAGTTGAATCGAATTAAAATGTATGTATATTGCAAAATTATAAGTTTATAGCAAAAAGATATATGTTTTTATCGTTTTATAAAAAAACAGAAACACAATATATACACTTCTGTTGTATAAAGCTAGAGAAAATTGTATTTCACTTCAATTGTATAATTCGCAATTGTATAATTCGTTGGCCTTTTTCTCTGCAATTTTTGAAGTAAAATGTTTGTAAATTGTATAATTAAGTGTATAACACGAAGATATACATTTTTGCATGTGTATATACAATTTTCTCTCGCTTTTATACAAAACAGAAACCGAATTATACACTTCTGTGTATAAAGCGAGAGAGGCGAGCGAGAATGGAGAGTGGCGAGCGAGATTCCTGGGAGAGAGACGCTGGCAAATTTTAGATAATATTTGTTATGGAGCAGAATTAAATCAAACCCTAGCTATTCTATTTAATTTAGGTTATTAGTTTGCTATTTTATACAATTTTCCCAAAGAAAAAGTGAAAACGCAAAAAACCAATTTGAGTGGGCTGTTTCATCATATCATAGGCCCAATTCATTCCTTAAGCGGGTTGTCGGCCTGCATAGGCTCCCCGCTCTGCCCGAAGAACAAATCTTTGATTTTTTTGTATGAAGAAAAAGAATTTACTTTTGTCGTAATCTGTAAACAAAGAATCAAATGTTATTAGCAGAATCCGCGGTTAAGATTTCTTGAATTTCTGAGATTGGTATACGCGTTTACGCCACAAGTCTAATTATTTCAAGATCATCAAAAAATTATACATATATATATCAAGACCCAAGTTTCAAATTTCTGTAAAAATCACTATCAGTTTGACCCTTCAATCAAATTGGTAAACACAGTGAGTTTCTTGATTTATTAATAATCTTCTTTCTTTTTTCTTTTGATTATTCAATGTTCCATCTGGTGGTGATCCCATAATCTAAATCTTGTTTCTTTTATCATCCCCTCACTTGTGTGTTCAGAAATCAAGATTCCCCATAAGATTCTTGTTTTTGAGGACATTCATGTTCTGTTTTACTTCCACTGTCCTAATTTAAGTGTTTTAGTTTGATTGATTAAAGATATAAAGGGAAATTCTTGAATCCTGTAGTCATAAATTAAGACACTTACTAAATATAGAGAGGGAATTTTTGTTACCTTGTGACAATTTTCATATTTGTATTTCATCTGAGAGTTGATTGTTATTTACTTTCTGTTCTCAGTTGAGTGATTGCAGATTTAAGTCCATTGGAAGTTTGCATTTGATTAGATATGGCGAAGCACACAGAGTACTATGACATATTGGGGGTTGCTGCAACCGCGACTCCTGCTGAAATTAAGAAAGCTTACTATCTCAAGGTGATATAGCATTTTAGCTTATTGTTTTCTATTTCTGGAGACTTTCAATTTTGAGAATGCACTCGTATTGGTTGTTGAATTTATTACTAGACTAGATGATCATGTGCCCTTTTGATGCGACAAAAATGTAGAATTCCCTGAAATTGAATTTTCTTGCTTTCTCTCAACTTAGTTTAATTATTGTTTTTTTATTTCCTACTCGGATGTGCATATTTCTTATTCATGTTTAAGTTTACTTTAGATTCAATGTCTGATAGGAGTCTTTTAGACTAGATAGGGATTTATGTGCTAGTGGAAAATAAAGAGAACTTCTCATTCTAGAGAGATTAAATTGAGGCTTAAATGAAGTGACATGGCCATGGATTCGTATAGCTGATCACACTTGCTTGGAATTGAGGTGTAATTGTTTTTTATGTGCATTTGATTGGTCTGTTTATCACAATCTCCCAGCATGGATGCAGTTCCTGATGCCACGCTCCTTAGTGTTTTCCATTTTTATTCCCAATGTTGCTACTATATGCCGAAAGACAAAAGGATCACTTTCTTGAAATTCTAGGCTGGATAGCACCAAGTAAGTTTGTGTTTCAACTAACACGTTGTAACTATAATAAAACAATGGCTAGCTGGAAAAAACTACTATTTGCTAGTATACGTGACTGATTCCAAGACATTCTCCGCACTTCTAGCATGCGATGCATAAAGGTCAGGGGGATTCCTAGAGTTAACCTAGAGCTACTTTTTTTTAGTTTACACTTTCAAGGAACCTTAATTTATCCTTGAAAATTTTCTTTTGGACAGTAGTTTTCCTTAATATTTATCTGCACAAAGATATCTTTGGCTTCAAGTCAAATTTTTCCTCGCACACTAATTTGCAGTTCTATTTCAGGCAAGGACTACACATCCAGACAAGAATCCTGGGGACCCACAAGCTGCTCGTAATTTCCAGGTACAACCTTTAAGATCTCTTTCAGTTTGATTTGTCAACTAGGTACCATTGGACACTTGAGTGTCCATACTTAAAATTTTGTGAAAGCATCAGCTTTGCAGAAGTCTCAATCTATTAAATCTCATATTTGGTTTCATTTGGTCATCTGGCTGTGTGGGTGAGTTGAAAACAGAAAACTGTGCTCTACATATTCCAAGAATCCGATGAGTCAAAGTGCTTAACAATATAATGGGATGGAGGGAATGCTTGTGTGAGTGGAGCGGTGTCACAAAACTTCTTTACATTTTCCTTTGCCTCTGTCTCATTGTTCTTCTGCTTATTGTTCACTTTTGAAGGTCCTTGGTGAGGCTTATCAGGTGCTGAGTGATCCTGAGAAACGTGAACTTTATGACAAATATGGTAAAGAAGATATGCCGAAGTAAGTGTGCAATAGGAAATGCCGCACTAACTTATTTTATCCGCCTTTTTATTGAAAGAGCATCCATTTGTTCTTGACCCTTGTTAAGTTTCAAACTATTTTTGTCATACTTCGTACTTAAATCTTTTCTGCAGAAATTAGTAAGACGCTCCTAGTCTACTTGTCCCAGCAGTTAGAAAACTGAAAATCCTTCTAATGATCTTGTGGAGTAAACATTAAGAAGATCATCAGTAAAATATTGACTTTCCTTTTCTAGAATTTAGGGTGAGAAAAACTATTTTATGTGTTTACTTTGTCTCTCCTTTGTCAGGGATTTGATGCACCCTGCTACTGTATTTGGGATGCTGTTTGGGAGCGATGTATTTGTTGATTATGTCGGGGAACTTAGATTGGCTTCCATACAAACTGTTGAAGATGAAGAGGATGAAGTTGTTCCTGAGCTTCGTAGGCAGAACATTCAGGAGAAATTGAAGGTATTCTTGTTTCACAGGCTTTTCATATTAGTTCAATTGTTCATGCAATAGACTGAGTCAATCCTCTTTCAACTACAGAAATTGCAAAAGGAAAGGGTAGAGAAGCTCACGACAATTTTAAAAGAACATCTTCAGCCATATGTAGAAGGCCGGAAGGATGAGTTCTTACAATGGGCACAATCAGAAGCGCAACATCTTGCTCAAGCTGGTTAGATTGTTTCACCTGCTTGTCCCTTAATTGTTTCTTGTAAAACTTCAATCAATTAATGTGCGCCATATTCTGAACTAGGTTGCCTCATAACACATCCACTATATGCATGCTTCTCTTTTTAGTCCTATGTAATTTCATGACATAATAATTTTTCATTTAAGACATTTAGGGTTCCTCTGAAGTTATCTGCTTATCAAAAGATTAAAAAAAAAAGAAGGTTGAATTTCTCTAAATTTGATACAAATTCTTGCATCAGCAATCAGCATACAAATTTCTAATTAATCTAAAAGCTCCCGCAAAAGATGGACCTAATGCAAGTGAAATGATAGCTAAGCCTTAATCCAAGTTAACTGGTATGCTCCTTTTAGATCTTTTGAGCCCTTATGTTCTGCTTTTAGCTTCTCATGAATTTTGAGAAAAAGGTAGATATATTGAAGCGACTTCGTTCCATGTGTTCTAGGTCTACCTCTTTCCTGCTTTAACGCCTTCAGTCATCATAGTTGTTGCGTAGTCCATATGTTTTCAATCCTCTAACACCAGTTCGAGTGGCTATCCAATTTGTGAATAAAAAATTATATTTTGCTTAGGATCCCCAACTCTCCTCTAGATCCTCACAAAATTATAAGATTCCTTCGTTGGTGCTTCCAAAAACCTCTACAGCCTTGCCATTGGCTGCAAGTCTTTTTACTTGAGTCGGATCTCCTTTCAAAGCCTTCTCTTCTGACTTTCCCTGAAGGCCTTCTTGGAAGAGTAGGTGCTGCATTCTTGTCTTGTGGCAGCTTTTCATTAAATTGCTTGCACTGTTTTTTAAATGCTTTTGACGGGCTGGTTGGAAAATATTAAGAGACCAGGAGATTTGTCTACTTTGAGGACTTCTTCTTCTTTGTAGTCTTTGTGATGCGATTATGCGAAAATATTTTGAAATGATATTTTCTTTGTGTGGTCATATTTTCAGCTTTTGGTGAGGCTATGCTGCATACTATTGGTTATATCTACACAAGGCAAGCAGCCAGAGAAATTGGGAAAACTAAAAGATTCATGAAGGTGCCATTTTTGGCAGAATGGGTAAGGGACAAAGGACACCTAATAAAATCACAAGCAATGGCGGCTTCAGGTGACGAAATAGGCTTTACTCTTTTCAGCTTCTTATAGATAGCATTTACCAGTGAAATTCCCTCTTTTTTTCTGATTAATACATATAGCATTAACATGCCTTCTGTTTTTTTAAGGGGCTGTTTCTTTACTTCAAATACAAGAAGAGCAAAAGAAGTACCACGAGGAGAACAAAGTAGAGGATGCAATCAAAACAATGGAAGAGAAGAAAGATATCATGATTAAATCACTTTGGCAAATTAACGTCGTGGATATTGAGTTAACTTTATCGCGTGTTTGCCAAGCGGTAAGAACTGCCAATTCTTCTTTATCAAATTGCGGTAGGGTACTTATTTATGACTTGCTAGAGTCTACAGATGCTCCTGCCTTATATAAAGTTGATCCTTCAGTCAAGTATATTAACTACAAATTGGATGGAATGATCTAGACAAAAGATTAAACAGCAAATGAGTCTCTTATGAAAAATTTATCAAGTGACATTCCGTTATTGCAACGTGTCAGCATCGTCTGAAGATTTCACTTTTCTTTATTAATCTAAACGTAAACAGCCTTTTATATTTTTATATCATCTTTGTGGCTTCCTATAGACTGAACGCACTGTAACTTACGACAGCAAATTGTGTAATTTTTACGTATTTATGAAATGAGGAGACTCTACATGTTTATCAGGTTCACTTATTTTTATTTTTATCTTCTTTTTGCCTAGGTCCTTAAAGAGCCCAATGTTCCTAAGGATACTGTCAGGCTACGTGCTAGGGCCATGAAAAAGCTGGGGACAATTTTTCAGGTGAGTGGATCAAATTTTTTTTTGGTGTTGATCGTTTCAGCAAGACAAGATAGCTTTAGACTTTCTATTCATAACTTGTATGCGTTCGTCCCTGGAAAATATCATTAGAATTTTTTAAAAGATGATCATAGTTGTAGTTCCTTAGTAACGGTTTTGGATATTTTGATGTATGACCAATAATGACGTAGATATGACTGAAAATCAATAATCATTTGGGTGATAAAAGATACTCCATCCATCCCAATTTAAGCGTCTTTGTTTGACTTTTGGCACGAAGTTATAACTGTTCTTTTTTGTTCTCCCAGGGTGCGAAACCAATGTACAGAAGAGATAGCAGTTTGCGCAGTGAAAACACAGACATGGTTGATAGTGGTCCATCCTCTAATTGAAAAGTAATATTCTTTTCGCGGTATTTTTTGTGTAGAGAGACTTATAACAGCTGTATCTGTGCTCGGAATTTGTTCAATGTTGTGCGCCTCTGTTATTACATTTGGGTATTTCTCTGTTCTTCAGAAACAGTTTGATCCTTCTGTGACCAAAATCTCAGTTCTTTGGAAAAACCTTTGAATTTTTCGTGTGAAAACATGGATATTTTATTTGTGTAGACGGTATCTCTTTATTCTTTATGATGTTGACCACATTTCTGATCCGTGTTTGCATTTCAATGTACTGGTTTCGTGATAGGAGTAGGGGAGCGTGATGAGATTAGATCGATATCCAATCGTACAGCAGCTAGTTGCTCAAATATCAGTTGTTGGACTCATCTTGCTTTCTTGAGTGCATTCTTTTGACTTTCTTTTGGTAGAATTCATTTTTTTTATCTTTTTTAATATTCAGTAGTTCAAAGTTTACCACTTTCTTGTTAGATAGTATTATTTATTTTTAAAATAATATTCTATTATTTGATGAGATGCTGATAGTTGCATTACTTTAGTTTATATAATAATAGTTTTTATTTTATTTTATGATACGTGGGATCCACAGGAGTAACTTGAAAAACTGGGAAGATGTAGTCAAAAAGCAAAAGAAGAAAATAACAAATGAGACTTGGTCTTCTATGTACTCTTTGTTTCAAATTATCTTTCGTGTTATTGTACTTTGAATAGTGTAAATACTCAATTATAGGGTGAATATTAATGAATGGTAAAATAGTTAATAATTTTTTAAAAAACTAGTTTTTTTTTTTTTTTTAGGAAGAGTGTAAAAGAGGAACCATAATAGATTAATTTGAGACGCTTAGACTCAATTACTTATGCTTTTGCAATACATAGCACTAGAAACTATTTTAACTTATAAACCTTTTTAGTAGGATAAAAAAACATAATCTTTTTGTTCTATCTGCTAATTGTTGTCAAAAGTCAAATTTGCGCATTGTTATTTGAAAAGAAAGGCGAGGGTAATTGTGAAATTAGGTATTAGGAGGAGGGTTGCTTAAGCCTTATAAGGAGTTCACCATTTCATTAACCACCGATGTGTGACTTTTTTTTATTCTTTTAACACCCCATCTCACGCCCAGTGCTTAGTATCTGGTGCATGGACAATTTTGATTTTGGGGGCTCTAACATCGGGTGAGACTGGCCCTGCTCTGATACCATGTGAAATTAGGTCTTAGGCCTAACTTACACTCCAAAAGCTAGTTCAAAGGGAGGAGGATTGCCCAAGTCTTACAAGGAGTTCACCCATCTCATTTACCACCGTTACGGAACTTAACAATAACAAAGATTCAAGGATGATAAAATTATCGTATCACATATACTAATGGGAGGTTTAAGATATTTCATCTAGATAGTCATAATTATCAAATCTTCGTACAATATTTTGATAATAATGTAGTCAATAATTACTTATAGTATTAAAGCACTTGCTTGTTTTTATATCCAATAGGACTAGTAAATATATCATGTCAATGACAAAAAAGATTGCAAAAAAATTAATTTCGAGATCCTATGCATTTCTGAATTGGCTATGGACTATGAAATATTTCTCTTTTTCTCAGTGGAAATATATTATTGTCGCATACATTTAAATTACTTATAAAAGTTATCAAAATTTCATTTTAAAATTAGAGGGAAAATAAGGTTTTTCACTCTTTCTCTAGTACCATTAATTTATCTAGAATTGTTATTGTTTACAATAACCAGTTGACAAGTTGCTAAATAATTAACATACAGGTAGGGATATGAAATATAACTTTATTTGTAGCTTTAAATGAATAAATTAAATAGAAAGAATTCATTATCTACCAATGATATGCTTAATTAGCTTTACTTTATCATCCACCATTAATGTCCTTTCAATATGGCATTTGGTAGGTTCTCTTTGTCGTATTGGATAATTGATAGCACTAATCCCCAAAAAACTATTTTATGCTTACCTAATTTACCAATGAAAAGCTGCTTCCATCTAATTTAATTTACCGGTTAATGAAGTCAAGTAAAAATTATAAGTTATGAAAGTTTATTTTATTAACTAGGTTTCGATTTCGAATTACACTCCATAACCTCCCTATACAATTTATTTTCATTCGCCTGAGTTTTGACAAATAATCATGATGATTTCTATGTTAATCGGAGGTAGTAGATATTGAGTAAAATTGAGCATCCTCAGGTCCTGAATAATCGTGGAATGTGCATGCACTTGATAATTTGATAGCGAAGCCTCGTATAAAAAAATGTCCAGATCTAGACACGAAAAAATGATGAATGGAATGAATCCCGCGAGATAACAATAAAGCTAGTACATGTAATAATAATTATGTGAAACACATCCTATAAAGACCCTACTATTCATCGAGCATTGTTCTTATTGAACCTTGTGGTTACTACGTACTAATATTAGTACAAGGTAATTTATTTTGCTTTTCCTCGTACTTATTCAAATCTATAGACACCTAGAAAGACAAATAAACACATTTTATCCTTTGACAAGTACAAATTATTGTTCTCACTATTGTCTTGGAGTAATTGAATAGTACTATCTTCTCTTTTTATGATAAACATAACGATTAATTATGCGGATATATACTTTCGGCCAACTAGTTTATTGATATGATCCCAGTATATACAACATATACATTGTTGTGTATAGTTTTGTATATTATACAAAAAAGTGTGTGTATATATATAGATATTTGAATGATTCAAACTCATAATTATTTTGATAAGTATCATCACTCCATTTGAATCATTACTAACATGTATCGTTATGGAGAAACTAGTAAATATGTTGCTGTTGGAATCAAAATTTAATTTGATTCATGAGTAGAGATTTTGAATAGGAGATGTTCTTATAAGCAATGAGATATTGAAACAATAATTAATTACAAAGTGAAATTTAACACTCAAAACAAAGTGGGATACAGTGAAACTTGTATTAGGGGTCCATGGTCCCTGTTATGGAACGATATAATAATATTAAATAATTAATTCCACTAACTCTTTAGACTAATAGTGCCCCAACAAAAAGAAAAGTGGTGCCACTCACCTTTTTGATAATTTTCCAAATTTAATACCAAAAGCAAATAAGGATGATTGAATTCTTTAGAATAAAATATTTGTCTTAAATTTCTATCCAAAAGCATGCCAAAGAGCAAAATAGTACTAGTATATATTTAAATGTGTTGTATGGTGCAACATTAGCATTAGAGAAAGTAAAGCATCATTGCTTCAATACCTAAAAATAATAAGAGTGCCAGAGAAAAAGAGAATAATTAATATAAAATTTCTGATAATGGGGGGTCTCATGCTAATCAAGAAAATTAGTCTCTTCTTCCTTCTCATATCTGCATCCCTTTTTTCAACTTCATTTGCAGGTACATGAACTTTACTATAATGACTCATATACATAATTAGGTTTCTTTGCTTACAATCAACAAGACATATATACTAAGTACAATTAGAACCTAACAAGCTCTTTTCAATCATATTCTTGCATTCTTTTTTGGGTCTTCTCGTTAAAATTTCTAGCTCCATCACTTAATACTACAGGCCAAATTAGGTAAAAATTCCTGCATGTAGTAAGAGTTCTACTTCCCCGAGGTTTTGATTAAGTACTATAAAGTTTTACTTAGTAGACGTTTGGCCATGTGATACCATATGGTATCATGAGATGGAATCAGCGTATATTTGAGCTATGTTTATATTGGTGCACCCAAAGCATTCAAATCCTGGGTTCGCCTCTTACTATAATAGTAATTACTTATAGAATGCTGTTTAATTAGGTTTATACTTGGTTTGTTTAAGCTGTAATATTTAACTTGTCAAATTAAAGTAAAATTATGTGGCACAATTACTTTGATGCAGCAGGTAGACAGTCGAGCTTTTTGAGCAACTTTCATCAGGAAGAGCTGAGTGCAACTCATGAGGTTTGTATTTAATTAAATTAGTATATAATATAATCATATCATTTTATTAAAAATTTCAGTTTCTTGAGTAATCATGATTAATCAAATGCTATGTATTATGGATCATTATTTGAGTTTTTGAGTTTCATATCTGAACTATATTAGGTATACAAGTTTCATACATGAACAATCACCAACTATATAACTGTACACGTGAACCATTAGTTGTTCTTTTTTACCTACCTGGATTCACCATCGTTAAGTTAGGAAAATGAAATTATAGATAGTTGAGTTATATTAGTTATAGAACGGATAGATTTGTTTTTGACCCTTCACTCTACTTAAAAACAAAGTTTTTCAAAAAAAAATATTTTGATTTTTCTCCTTTAAAACTTTCAAATATATTAATTGTAATTTGTATGTAAACAGGAGGAGCAATTAAGGCATGAAAGGGTTCTTAAAATGAACACAAAGGATTATGGAAGATATGATCCAACACCTGCTCTATCCAAACCTCCTTTCAAACTCATACCAAATTAATCACCATGTGTCATATTATAATTAGGGTTTGTGGAAACCCTAATTATTCTGAGAGTTGAATATGAGTTACCCTAATACTACATATATGTTACGTTACTACTATATATGTTTGCAGCTATATATAGTACTATTTTAATATCGATCGATACACTAATCCTTGTAAACTTTGCTTATATTTTTGCACGAGTACTGGATATGTAGTTTTCTTCTTGTCTGTAATATATACTTAATTATCCGTGTAATTATTATATTATATAAGAAAATAAATGAATTATGTACTCTCTACATCCACTTTTAGTTATCATGTTAGTGTTTTTGGAAATTTAGTTTTAATTCAATATTTTTAAATAAAAAAAAAGTTAATATTCAAAAACTATATGAAAGTATTATAAATTAAGTTTTTTTTTTGCATATCAATATAATGAAAAATATAGTGTAAAATGTTGATCAAAATTCTTATAGTTTGACTATGAAAAAAAATCGTGATAACTAAAAGTGGACAGAGAAAGTATCTTCTTCAGATAACAGTTATGTACATATTCGCAACGAAGTAAGTTCTTTTAATTGACGGGCGGTAGATTCAAGAATTCTGACGAGAGGATTCAAAAAACATGCTCGCTACCGTCCCATTTATATGTGACCTTTTGGATTTTAAGAGTCAAATAAGTCTATCATGCGCAAATTTTTTATCAAACTTAAATTTTTTTGACTCTCAGAATATAAAAGATGTTACATAAATTGGTAGAGAGTATCGATAGTTTAGGGGAAATTTGAATAAAACATGTAAAAGTTAGGTACTAGGGTGATGAATTTTAGATATTTTCCAAAGATTGTCACATGTAATCGGGAATTGAAAATTAAATAAGTAATATGAATATAAGGAAAATTTTATGTTACTCTAGATTAATAATAGGTTGTCTAAATTAATCCTTACCTGGATTTGTACACATAGTATATAATTTAAAATATTAGTGAAAAAACTTACGAGATAATAAAAATACAAGATTACAAAAAAATAAAAGTTACTTCAGGTTGAATGCGGATATCTCGCTCTCTTCTAGGAGATTCAAGCCTACTGCAACAAATGTTTTCACCGGTCCAGCAGTAGTTCTGTTTGACTTGTCTCCATCAGGATACAAACCTTCACAAACTATAACTCAACAACTCTAGACAAGAGTTGAGTCCACAGCTCTACAAAAAGAATATATCCCTTCAACTAATAATAGCTCTCTTTTTTATCAACTCTTTCACTCTTTATATTTTTCTTATATGTTGTATGTTTCTTAAACCAAATGAAGACCACCACTATTAATAATAGAGCAAGTCTTCCTAATAATGAAGAGGTATAGTAAATAGTGAAGATAATGATTTTAAGAGTTGCATATGTTACGAGGTATAATGGAGGAATAAAGAGCGAATAAGTAAATGAGATGAAAAGCTAAAAGGCAAAAACGGCTTAGATCTTAGATTAATAATAGGTTATATAAATTAATCCTTAACTGGATTGGTAAATATTGTATATAATTTGAAATCTAGGTTCCCTGTTTCTTCTCTTTAACCTAACCACCTCTCCATTGTTATTCGACAACTCGATATGTTGTTGTCTTTGAAGCTCAAATCGTCGTTAGTGTACTAGTTTTGTAAGATTTAGATCGTAAAATGAGAAATTTGGAGTGAATACTGCTGAAACTTGTTGGAAAGTATAATGAAGGACAAATATAATCTTTTCTGAGAGTACAAGGGCAAATATAACCCTTTGCTGAGAGTACAATGACAAATATAATCCTTTTCCGACAAAATATTGTGCTGGGGCTGTATATTTGTGAAAACTCCTCTTCAATTTAATGGCTCAAAATGTTCCCTTTTAATTGGACCATTATTTAGATTTTGTCCATATATTTAATACTTATACAAATATAGACGTTGGTCCTAACGGAACAGCAGATAATTATCTAATGTTCATAAAATTTCAGATTGCGATCTAACATTTCTCATAAAATTCAGTTTCTCAAATGAATCTTCCAAGTTCTGACCATGGTCTAAAAATGTCATAAATTGCAAGAGTAGTATTAAAAGGGGACATTTAGTAAATACTTGTCCCAAAAAGGGACTACATGTGAAATTTCAGCAATAAAATCGTGTAAAAGCCTGTTAAAAATATAAGTAATCTTTTGGGCCCAAAAATTACTTTAGATGGATCATAGAACAATTGGATAGCTTCAGTAAGTAAGTGCTAAATATTCAAGAAAAAGATGAATTAAAAGGTTAAAAATCTATAAAAGGGAGCTATATATATATAAAGAGTTTACCTGATCAATGTACTTAAAAAAAGAAAAGATAAAAGCTTACTCTTAAATGTGCAATTTCGTGTATAATCAACACTCAACCACAATAAATTCAATATAATCCCACAAAATAGAGCTAAAGAGGGTAAAATATACAAGACCATCTCTGTATATAATAATATACTATTCAAAAACAAAGCCAAAAAGAGGTATGTTTCAATCAAAGGAATCAGGAAAAGTTAAATGTCTATAATATGTCAATCTTCGTCGAAAAAATACATTCTCTATTTATAAATTATACTGTGAAGTCACAAATTATTTTTCATACTTATATATTAATTTTCACACCCTTTACAAAATTTCTGACTTCGCATCTGCTTACAAGGGTCATACTCTGTCTAGTTGATCAGTTTGACGATATGCTCAACCACATTTCTCAATCGATAAGAACAAGAATCAGTAGGAAATAATTAGGAATTAGAAATACGTGCAAGATTACGCTTAATATTTGTTTACGTTTTGTTAGGTATTTCTCTTTCGCCAACTAATATACAAATTATTGATATGTTTTAATCAAAACCTATGTATGTTTAGGAATTTAATTTCATTTTATCATTTTAGTTACGTTTTTGTTTTGCAAGCGGTGGATAATTGTGATCATAATAATTAATGAGCAAGTTTAAGGTTATTTTATAAATCAGTGTTAGAATAGAAAGTATTTTGAAGTACTCTTACAATTATTTTCCTAACCGTACCAACGCAATCATCAGTGTTGGTTGAACGATTTGGACTAATGATTTGCAAATAATATATTGATTAATAGATACAAGTCGTGCTCAATTTCAAAATTATGTTGTTAATGTTCTTAATTAACCAACTCTCACGGCACGTAATGTGATCCCAGACTAAATTAATGGGCTATTTATTAATCATCAATCTGAAAGGATTTCACTTTTTCCAAATACATAATAACTATATTTTCTTTGTTTCTATTACTTGTTTATTTTTTCCTTTTTATTATTGTCTCTAATTATTTGTCTATTTTAACATATTAAGAAAGGACAAAAAAAAATTATATTATCCCCTCAGTTAATTATTTTGAAAAAGATAAATATTAAAATTTTAATTTATGTACTTCATAATTAATAGAACAAAATAATAAGAATGAGTCAATTAAAAAATGGATAAATAATTAAAAACAATGAAAATTTAAGCGACACTAACATCTTTGCCTTTATTGAATAACCCATCACACTACATTTGTCATACTTTTTTGGACATTTCCTATTTCTTCTGATCAACATCTGATGAGATATTAAAACATTATCGACTACAAAAAAAAAAAAAAAAAAAAGCTCAAATGCAAAGCAAAAGGTGACCAAAGTATGAGAACGCAACACAACACTTAAAGTAAATTATATCCTCTTGTCTCTTAAGATAGATCAAAGATTGGAATAAAAAGCAACCTTTATTTCAATCACAAACGTTCTCTTTTCTTTTTTATATATATATTTTTTTTATTTCTCATTCAGTGATAATTCAGATTGAAGTTCAAACTAATCTAGATTTACTATTGCATAGGATTTAATATCATACTCAAGGTCATACTCGAGATCTATAATTACATGTATAGGATGTTATAATATTAATATAAAAAATATTTCTCTAATTAAAAATAAATTCCTTAAAAGTTAGATAATGACTATCCTAAAGAAAATAAGTTAGATACATTTTCACCGATGATATTTTATATTGATTGTATTTCTCCATCTTCTAACACACGCCTCCCGTAGCTCCATTCCCGCCCCCACACATCTCAACTAAGCATAAATACTATTTTTTTTTAATAATAAATTTTACTTTACATGCCAAATACTAAATCCATCTTACCAAACACACCAGCTCTTTGCACTAAACAACTTCCCCAAAAGGTTTTCTATTTTCAGATAAATGAGGTTACGTGAGGCAATTGCAAATTTGCGTTATACAAAGTTCAAAGGGGTATAAAATTACAAAATTGCATGAAGGTGACTGGTGAAAGTGGCACGTATTATTGAAATCGCCATAAACTTGTTATTCTTTCATTCGATGACATTGACAAATCTCCTAAACAAGTAAACGTCAATATCATTTTTATTTATTGTTATCAAATATTTCTTTCATATATAAAAGTTGTTGAAACACACATCCTTTGACGAGAATATTCCGCTCATTGCTATTTATAGCTCGTATGTATATCACTGACTCCGTTTATTTTTAGGAATTATATTTTTGTAAGTTAAATATACGAATTTTGATTAATATTTTAAAAAGTATTTTTTTAGTTATATTGAGACGAGAGAAACTGCAATTAATAGTACTTTACATATAATTTTTAAATATTTAAAATATTATTTTATAATATTAAATTAATATAATCTAATTTAATTTTTAAAATTAATCAATTCAACTTGAAAACACGAAGAAATAGAGGTAAGAAACCCTCTCTTATATAGAAAAAAAATTCTTTTGTTAGTAGCTCAGATTTTTATTATTTTAAATGTTTAGTTTTTTAAATTAATTTTTAATAGTTCTTATTAAAAATTATTATTATACAATAAACAGATAAGATATATACTTAGTCAAAAAAATTATACCGTTAATATAATTGATAGGGAAAAGAGTTTGACAAATATTATAACTTTGGTCCGAAATTATTATTACGATACCAAATTTTATAGAGAAGCTTTTACCCCATGAACTATTTAATAGTGTATTTTAACGGTATATATTTGTCCACTTGGATACATTACTATTTATAATTATGCAATATTTTCTACGTCTAAATAGACACATATATAACTTTAAAATACATTATTAAATACCTTATCAAAATTTGATATCATAACAATAAATTCGATCAAAATTTATATTTATATATATATATATTAGACTTTTTCCTTAAATAATAATAAAATAGTAAGCAACACTTTTTAACTGATCTTTTAAGAGAAGGTGTGATTTGCAACGGTATAATAGCTATAAATAATTGTTCACTGTTAATTAAATTAATTAGTCAGTAAATAAATGAAACCACCTTGGTGTTTTAATGAATTTCTGCCGACATTTCAATTTGATTCCGAAAATAAAACACATTAGTTTGAAAAATAAAACAACATATTGAAATAAAACTTTTACCATAAGGTTTGATGCAATTGTTTTACATATTATGTGTAGATTGGGGAACTATAGACTTTTGGACGTCACATTTTCCAATGAGTCATTGTATTTGCTTTTGACCAATTACTAGTACTTTTTTTCATCTCGTTTTTTCTGTCTTTGAATTTATAGTGCGATCTTTCACATTTTTGATTTGACAGGGAGCTATTTACTTTCAACATTTTCCTTCCCACCTAAAATACTCATAATTCAATATAAAATATTATTGTTCGGTTTCAATTTGTTTTACTTATATTAAGTTAGAGATATAAATTTTCAAATTATTTTATCTAAAATAAGTTAGACGTATATTTTTATTTTTACTAAAGTTTATAAAGATATGATGTATAAACATAATTTAACCTTAAAAAGTAGAGGAACTTCTTCAAGTTCATATAGGGATTTGAACTTTAGCACCCCCTCTTGCTTGTTATTGTTAGGGATAGATGAACAGAGTAGAACGATTTCTCACTATGTTGTGCCTAGTAGTACCCGAAGTATTGACATTGAAAGAAGTCCCTTAAGCATATAAAATAGAACAAAGACAAGGATTACACCTATCGGAGAATCCTTACTAGTCTCATCAATTATCAATTTCTCGATTCCTTTACCTAGATGAAACTTCTTTTGTAGAATTTTATAATTTTAAATATGTCATCTAAATAAAATTAAAAATTAATAAAAATAAAATAGACATATTTTTAAAAACGGACAATGAAAAATATATCAAATAAAATTAGTAAATATTTTAAGTTATTAAGAAAATGGTGAATTTTGCTTTCATGCGTAAAGATATAGATGGCGATGTGGTTTTATTATTTTCCTCATTTTTAATATGTTTGTTTTAATTCCTTTTTTCATAGTTGATTAATATTATGTTTTACTTGGGGGAGAATGTTTAAGATAGGAAAATAATTAGGGATAAGAATAATATGTATATTCACTCATTCAAACCTTATTTATAATTATTGAGTATGTTATTATTATTATTATCTTAATAGATAAGGCCAATCATGATAGAAAATATTATATTTAGATGACTCATTAACATAATTTATCGTCATGTATCCAAATTTGATAAAGGAAAAAAAAAATGAAATACACTAAAAAAATATATTCAAATGTTCAGAACCACACCTTTTTTCCAATATAATATATGGACAAAATTTAACACTTAGCTCTTGAAGTTATTATATACACCAGTGCTAAAATTGAAAAATCAACAATCACTTGTCAATTTATTGAAACTATATTTCAGTCAAATTAGAATGTTTACTTGACTAGGAACACATCCTACCTCGGATTTATTTTATATGTTGTATAAAGAACTTGTAGTACTTTTATTTAATTTTTTTGATGTAATATTTATTTGACAATTGAAATTAATTTTATAACCAGTAATATTAAAATAAAATAATCTTAAATTTATAAAACGCTTAAAATATATATTGAATACGATGAGAAAGAAAATGAATAAATAGTTATGTGTAATATTATAAAAAAAAATTATATCATTGAAGTGTAAACTATAAATTTAAAACAACTACAGCTTGCATTAAAGCAGCTTAAAACCTGCAGATCTCCCAAATTAATTGCAATTTATTGATGATTATGCCATTCACATGACAAAATTAAGGAATCAATCCCAAAATTAATTTCTCAAATTTTATGATACTTCCTTGTCACTTGTAAGCTATGGAATGCGTACTGCGCACTCCGCGTACGATATAAGAAATCACTTTAAAGGCTTAAAGCTCCCCCTTTTTTTTTTAACAGTCCATTCTGACAAATTTTCGAAATAAAGAAATAGTGCACATAAATCCTCAAGTACAAAAACTGAAATGCAGCGTACCACTTTGAGCTACACCAACTTATTTTTTTGGAAAAATTACGCAGTTAAGTAAATTTATATTATTTTAATTATTCATTATAGTTATAGTTTGTTATAATTATGACTCGCGACTAATATTATATATTAATTATGTGACTTGACTTGGAGTTTGTATAATTAGTCGCATTTGCATATGTAGCAAAAATATACAAATGCATATGTATAATATACAATTATTTAATCTATATACATATACAATTCACCTCTCTGCCGCTCTCTGCTTCTCTCCTCCCTCTCTCAATCTCGCTCGCATCTCCTCCCTCTCTCAATCTCACTGCCATTTATACGAATGTATATGTATAATATATACACAAACATATATATATACACACACGCTATTCACTTCTTTTTCACTGTCTGCCCTCTCTCTTTCGCCTCTCTCCTCTTCTCAATATCGTTCGTCTCTCTCCTTCTTCTCCCAATCTCGCTCGCCTCTCTCCTCCCTCTCCTAATATCGCTTGCCATATATACAAATATTTTTTAAAATGATTATATGTGAAAGTTCCCCTATTCTCTCTATATATTATTTTAACTTCAGTATAACATGTTCTTACCACAATCTCTCTGGCACAACCTCTAACCATTCGGATAATACTCTATAATGAGCGCTCTGTTTCATATTTTTCTATACTAGCTATGTTTTCTTACTTTCTTTGTTTGAATATGTTAATTTTGTTGTATTTTATCAATTTTCTCACGAATTTATCAAAAATAGTTTTTTATCTTTTAAAGTAGAAGTGAAGTGTGTATACCTCTATCATTTTCAAATTTAACTACTGAAATGATTCTGTTTTTCACTCGTTAAATTACATAGAGTTCATTTATTAATTTTATTATTATTGATTAATATATATTATTATTATTATTTTTGTTAAAAAGGGTAACTTTAACAGAGACGACAAACAAACAATGCAGTGCCACTGAGATGTCTCGTTTTAACGCCGTGAAAACAGAAGGATTCTTCACGGCAGAAACGTGCTACAGATAGTTGGACGGAGTTCCAAAATAGCCGTCTAAAACGACTTCACTCCTCTTTGTCTTTCTCTCTCCTCTGCAACTCGGCAGAAGAAGAATCAGAACCTTTTCTCACTCTAAAACCTTTTTCTTTCTCTACATATCTCACACATAACGCCTCCTTTCCCACCTAAAACTCATCTTCATTCCGCCGTGCTCGACGGCCGCCGGACGGCTGAAACGGTATTCGCTTACGCCGGTTGGTTTTATCACGGCGATTCAATATTTGTACTTGTCGGTGTTGTATTAAATTTATATAAATGGATTTATTTGTAGAAATGTGTGAGTTTTATGAATAGATACGAGTATAATTGGTTTGATGAGTATATATATGGAAATTCCGATGTTTTCGTACATAATTTGTTTTCATTTTTCTGGACTGTTATGACTGTTTTTCTCCGCTGTTATTTCGGATCTCTGTGACCTCCATAGTGTTCGGTACTTACTTTTAGGGCTTTTTCCATGGACTGTTGGACTGCAATATTTTTTCCCACAAATTAGCAGATGAAATAGACTTTAGCTTCTGTTTTAATGTTCTTAGGTTTTCATACCTTTTTTAAAATTAGTTTTCCCCGGTGAAATAAATCTTCGCGGTGTTATAAGGATCCTGTGAGCTGTATTTATTGCATATGGTACTTTTGTGCAATTAATTATTAAGAAGTGTCTTCGAGACTACTCACAATTTTACCAGATTTGGTAATTGAAGTTTCATCTGGTCTGATGGTATTGAAATTCTTCACCATGATGCTTTTTTTCATGGTCATGTTCTTCTTTAGATGAAGCCATTATTTGATTCATGTAATTGATGTCTGATTTTGAGCAGAAGAAATTTGAACTTTCGTATTCCAAAATTATCAACTTATTGCTATAGCATATGTGAAATTTTATGTTACAGAAAGCATTCTCTCTTTAAAGAGTGTGCCTGGATTCCCAGCTTTTGTAGTGCCCATAGGATCCTCTGTAGATCAACAAGTATTATGTTGGAAGGGGTGTATATTTGAATGAGTGCTCTGTGGGATTTGTTGGGGGCAGAGTGATTTGTCCGAGTTTGGAGTGTAAGGTCTTGAACTTTCTTTAAAATGCCATCGATAGTTATAAGATGTTCTGTTGTGAGAATGGGATCTTGAATTGCCATCAATAATATAAAATGTATTAAAGCAGCATATCTGGAGCCATTTGCTTTATTTTTTTTGTTTTCGTTGATATTTCTCATTCTTATTTTTTGTGTACCAAAAGGATAATGTAATGTAGACATGTACAAGTTTTGAGTGTCTATCCTTTGTTTTGATAGTTTGTTTTTGTGAGTTTTGACTTCATTTTCTCTTTATTGCTTCAGAAAATTAAGATCTCAAGTATTCATTGTTGAGTGAACTTGCTGGTGTTATCATTGATGTGATTCTCAGCTGCCTATGAAATTAACATTTTGTACTTGAGAAAAAATGGGTTCAGCTTGTTGTGTTGCTGCTAAAGATAGAGCGGTTATAAATGGATCAACGGGCGAAACTTTACAGAGCAATGTTCGATACTCGCCTTCTTGGAGCTTTCGTTGGGATAATCGGGGACGTGTTGCTGGAGAGGAGACATCAGTCAATTGGTCTTCTGATAGAGTTGGTGGAAATGATAGATTAGAGTTTAAATCTGGAACAACTGTAGAAACCCTTTATGCCTCTGAAGAGGGTAGTCCATTGGATAGTTTTCGATCACTTGCATTGCAGAAGTCACCAGCTTCTGATTGCAACACGGGGAACTCGATGCTTCCTCTATCTGGTAAACCTCAACATGGCTCTCTCTTTACCTTACTTGATGGTGCGAACACCTGATGATTTTCCAAAATGAAGATAAAAGGAACATGAGAGTACTTACTGTATATTGAAGAGCTTGCAAATCATTTTTCCTTTCTCTGTGATTTGCATGCTGCCCCCCCCCCCCCCCCCCCCCAGTGCATAAAATGAATTGTTCAATTCTGTGTGTATGCATTATGAGATCGAATGAAGGATAGTCTAGTTCTTGACCTGTTTTTTGCACTCCGTAATGAGAGAGCTGAACTGGATAGATGTGTAGGGGTTTGCTTTTGCAGGCTGTTCTGAGAATATCATTAACTTTTTGTTTTATGTTTGAGATGCTATTCAAGGTTAATCTAAGAAATCCAACCTAAGACTTTATTGCCATTGAGTGATATGGAGCTGGTTCACATCATTTGACTATAATTGGAGTATTGGAGTAAATTATTGACTTGTCACTGGCTCAAATGATGTAGGTGGTCCTTAAGTCTTATTGTTCTGTTAGTGTAAATATAAGTAATTGGTATTTTTAAAGCTTTGGATTAGTTTCCATGAAGTTGGGGTTCAAATGCTTGGACCAGTAAGCTTTTGATCTCCCAAGCATTTCTTTTTATTTTTTGTAAACAATTCATGATTTGTTGTGCTGCTGACATTTATCTCCAAGCAATGTTGTTTTCTTTGTGTAAATGATTTGATTTCAACTTTTAGTTAAGTATACACTACTGAAAGAAGATGATTACTTTTTCACTTCCTCCCCCTCTTTTATCTTTAAAACGAGATTATGCAATAAATGGTTGTGCTCTGTGAAGTTGCTTGATATTTCTTTCTTCTTTGGATATGGTTTTCGTTCTGCTTTTGGTGAACCATTCTCTGCAGCTGTTAAGAAGTAGTGCTGATTATTTATTTTTCTTTGCAATTTTTGTATATGGTAAACTCCAAAGCCCTCTTGTCTGAAAAGCAACGGCGGCCTTCTCCCTTCATTGCTCCTTTATTAATTTGAACCCCAAACATGTTGGTTGGATGTGAAGTTTAACCAAACCAGATGTGTAAATATACATGTCTAAGAGATGCCCATCTCTTATTGTACTCTCTAGGTCTGATTGTGACCAGAGTCTGAGTATGACCATGTGTTGTGAAGGAAAAAAGTTAGGATAAGTTTCCTGGCCTTGAGTTATATGTGAACATGAAAGAGAAACTGATGTATGGTATTGGTTGACAGTAATGTGCTTTTTGTACTTTGTAAGCTTAACAGTAGTTTTTCTTGCCCTTGCAGATACATCGGTCGTGAGAAATTCCACGGAGGTAAGAACAAGGCAGTCTTAAGTTTGGCTGAATATACTTTCTGGGCATGTCTAGTATGTTTTTGACTTCTCTGATTTCCTTTCTTTTGGTACTTAGGTCAAAGAATCATTTGAGTCATCAGCAGTGCCATGCCCCTCTCCTTTAAAGCTGTCTTCATCAGATCTCTCTGTTTCATCATTATCTGCATCTCCTTTATCAACAAAAAGTCAGTTGCTTCCTGCCAATTCTACTCCTTTGCCTCAGTATTCTTCCGGCCACCAGCTGGGACGACGAGTTTCTGATAGTCATATAGCCGGAATAAAGTCACCTACATTCTCAATTTCTGAAGAATCATCTTCGTTCATGCTCCCTGGTTGGAGTAATGAATCAACCAGGGGCTCAAATGGTGGATCATCAGATGGATGGTCTGTTCCCGCCTTCTCTGACCTGCTTGCAAATCCTCGTAGAGATAGGTGGTCATTTGATAGTGAATCCATGGGTTTCCACCGTGACAAGATGAGCAGAGCTAGTGGTCGGAGTTCTGGTTCTCCTTCTATAGATCTCCAAACCTGTGGCATTTGTACAAAGCTGTTAACAGAGAGATCTTCATGGTCCTCAAATGAAATTGCTGTTGTATCTGTACTGATTTGTGGCCACGTTTTTCATGCCGATTGTTTGGAGAGTATGACGCCAGAATTCAACAAGTATGATCCAGCATGTCCTGTTTGTACTTTTGGGGAGAAGCAGGCACTGAAGATGTCAGAGAAAGCATTGAAAAGTCAGATGGACTTGAAAGCTCGAAAGAGATTCCGGAATCGGGTTGTTGACAGTGATTTTAGTGGCAATCTTGCTTTATTTGATCGACAGAAAAGTGGCGGACATGGTGGAAGGCGTCTCAAGATGAGCTCAAGTTCCAGCAGTATGAAGATCTCTTCAGGAAAGCCCTTCTTGCTGCGTCATTTTTCATTTGGTTCAAAGGGGTCAAAATCCTTCTCCGAGAGCCCTTCTACTAGGAAAAAGGGTTTTTTCTGGACAAGATCGAGCAAGGAGTAATGCGGTGGATTATAATGGTAACAACATAAACTCTCTTCCGAATAATTTTTTTCTGGGAATATCCTTAATGTTCTCTTGAATGTTGTATTCTTCTGAAATTTAGTTGATGTTCTGGTATGTATAACTCACAAAAATGCTTCTCTATTGATGTATTTAATCGCATTTCTGCCTACTGAATTGCATTGTTGTCAATTCCGCAGGCGGCACAGGTCAGCTCTCTCACCTTGGAAGGATAGTAAGAGAGGCATAATAGCGTCAGGCTCTTGCTGGCAGATTTGG
The DNA here is from genome assembly GCF_036512215.1 of Solanum lycopersicum. Classification (NCBI taxonomy): domain Eukaryota; kingdom Viridiplantae; phylum Streptophyta; class Magnoliopsida; order Solanales; family Solanaceae; genus Solanum; species Solanum lycopersicum. The sequence goes on from NC_090800.1 coordinate 92,845,960, forward strand.
TTTCCCAGAATCTAGGTTAGGTTTCTAAGTATACAATGTAAGAAATTGGGATTACAAGTTGAAAGATCAATTCATTATATAGGAAAAGAAAAAAAAAAGTGTAGTTATCAGCTGGTAGTTATCATGTTTGTACATTCAAATTTGGTTGTTCCTTGTCAAGGCCATGAAATTATCCCCAAGATTTTTGTATGCTTACTTCTCTCTAAAAACTTGCAGCAGATAACTTGACAATTTATATGCCTGCCCGAAGATGTAATGATTTTTTATCCATGGTATGTGGGATATATAGTCAGGGCATTTTTTTTTAAATCTTAAATGCTGACTGCTGTGCTCAAGAATCAGTCGCACCTTACACCTATCACAATCCCTATTTACGAAAATGCTATCAACTACTACTATTATTATTATTGTTACAGGAACATTCATTTTTTTCTAAATGACGGGTCCAGCATAAAGCAGTAACTCAACCCTTCTCGTTCCAATTTCACCCTGCCTGAAATGTAATTGCACTAACCAAAAAATTGGTACAGCAGAAGGTAAATAAACTAGTATGGTCCATCTTGAAGATAGTTTTTCTTTTCAATAGATTTAATCGGCAAATCCTATTTGAACTTTCGCCTTGTTTTGGAGAACATGTAATCCTCTCTGTTTCCCTTTACTCTATCCTAAAACAGTTTTTTGAATTGAAAAAAGAAACATATAAACATAACATGGAATGCAACGGAGCCGCTCAACTATGATATCACGCAGAAGTTGAAGAGTCCAACGTCTAAATGGTAATTTTTTCCCTAAAAAAGATATAACCGGTATTAAAAAAAAAAATTAACCAAAAACGCAAAATTACTCTCAAGGGAATGATCTCTTTCGAACAAAGATTAAAATAGTAACAATTTTATCAAAAAAACATAAAATTGACTGCTACATGAGTAACATTTTTCCTCAATATTTTTTTTTTAAAATTAAAATCACTGTCTGGGAAAGGGTAACGATTTTCCTCAATTATTTTTTTTAATTGTGCCTGTAGTGTTGGCAAAGTTTGCAGTTCTCATGGTGACAAAATACATTGAGATTCATTATTTATTTGACCTTTTCTTTTATAAATCAATAAGCAACAATTAAAAAAAGAATTGAGGGAAATAGCTGGCAGCAATTATAGTTTTTCAAAAACAACATAAAAAGTTTGAGGAGATTTCATTTTTTTTAAAAAAGTAAATTTTTGAGAAAAAAATACTCTATGAGTAGCGATTTCAGTATTTTTTTTACAAAAGAAATATTTTTTTGACAGCAGCGATTATAGTCAACGCATTAATAATGTTAATTTTATTCGATGGATATCGCTCTCTCAAAAGTAATTTTGTCATTTTGATTTAATTTTTTTAATATATCGTTTATGTTTGTTTAAAGGAAAGAGTTACCATTTTGTTAAAGAAAAGAGCGTATCGAATTTTGGATATAATAAACCAAATATTTTATTAGAACAACTTTAAAGAAGCCTATAAATAATTTTTTTCTTACCACGAACACAATGATAATTTAAAAATGTTAATGAAATGCAATAATTAATTTATATAAATTAATTAATAAAAAAGCTAAAGTAATACTCATAGATTATCTTAATATATAAGTTCATAGATCATAAATATAACAGTATATGTTTTTTTTTTTTTTGGTAGGGTTGAAAGTCGTAGCGATAAGTTTGATTACGCGTTCCTCTCTTAAATGTTGCGTGAACTGAAGATAATGTATGAAGTGGAATTAGGCTTTAATGTTTAAGCCTATCTAAAATATACATAAGAATTTTATTGTCCTTTACCGTTCTAGTATAACGAGACAAATCTGATATTCATTTGTCGTTTTACACCGAAACACGTGTCTTGAATCTCCTACGTGGCAGCTTACGCGGTGATGTTCCTGCATACGTGTAACTATCCAGTTAAATGCAGTCATGCAGAAGCATCTGATGTTCCACCGTCTCTTGTCCTTTTAAAAAATCACCAGTTAGCTTTCCTATTCAAGGAAGATCTAATTTATTGTGCCAAATTATCTTTTTCAAAATTATCTAGCTTTTGGTGAAGGAAGGATATGGCGGACTTACGTGATGAACATGGAAATCCGATTCAGTTGACTGACCAGTACGGCCATCCAGTGCAGCTGACCGATGAATACGGTAACCCTATGCACCTTACTGGTGTTGCTACCACTGCCGGCTCTGGTGCTGCAGCAGTTGGTGAAAAATTGCCAGAAACGGCTAGCTATGGGGCTCCGACTACGGGTGAGAAGTTGCACCACACAACTGGCTTTGGTGCTGGTGATGCTGCTCCTACAACTGGGTTAGGTGCTGGTGCTGCTGCTCCTACAACTGGGTTAGGTGCTGGTGCTGCTGCTCCTACAACTGGCTTAGGTGCTGCTGAAAAATTGCACCATCCAACTGGCTTAGGTGCTGGTGGTCACACAACTGGGTTAGGTGGTGGTACTGCTGCTGGTGCCGGCTTACGTGTTGGTGCTGGGACAATTGGTGAAAAGTTGCACCAGGAAACAACAAAACCGGAGCAACAGCATCACAAGACGGAACTTCACCGTTCCAGCAGTTCAAGTTCTAGCTCGGTATAGTATATATTAAATTTTTATCATGTTCCTTCTCAATTCTCATCCTATATTTGTTTGTTTGAACAAACTATCAATTTATTTGACACATATTTTTTTTAGTTGAATTACTGAGATTTTATCCATTTTATAGTGGCACAAGATATATATAATATCATTAAATTACTACTTTGGTGCAGTCGGAGGATGATGGACAAGGTGGGAGGAGGAAGAAGAAAGGGCTGAAAGAGAAGATAAAGGAGAAATTCACAGGTGGAAAGCACAAGAATGAAGAACCACATCACCAAGCACATGGTGTTGGAACTGGAACCACAACAACTACTACACCAACTACTACAGAGCATGAGAAGAAGAGTATGATGGAGAAGATCAAGGAGAAGTTACCCGGCCATCATAATCATCACTAGATTAGATAAATCGCTGGGAATAAGAAGAATATTATTGTATTTATCATGTCGTATCTCTTTCTATTTTATGTAGTAGTGCTAGTTGCTTGTGTTCAGTTCAGTATATGCTATGTAATTGTTGTTATTGTATACATGAAATGTACCTTTGTTTCAGTTCCAGCTGCTATTAAGCCTTTCCACATATAATATGAAGGCATAAAATGATTTAAAAAAGGAGGAGGAGGAATGCCAGTATAAATTTAGTTAAAAGTAATTGTTTTAAATTTTAATGTAATCAATAGGTGTTACGGGGTTCAATAGTATGCAAGAGTGATGGGATTTTGGTTGTAGGATTCATATTATGCAAAGCTAGTAAGATTCTAATTATCATTGACCGCTATTGGTTTAATGATTTGATCATCATATTAAGTGATGATGTGTTTCCTTTTATTGGAAGAAAAAACTAAAATTAGATTTGAAGAAAAAAATTACCAAAACTAGAAATTATATGGACAAAAAGATTTTATTTTTTTAACTCCCTCCTTTAGTCGAATAATATATTTAAATTAACATCAAATATATTTTTCATAATTGTAAATATTTTGAACTTTATTTAGAAATATCAGATTTTCGGGATAACCCAACATAACAATTTTTAAAAGGTGGGAGTAATTAATAATTTTCTACAGTCGAAACCCTACTAATACGATCTGAACCGATAACCCTATTAATCATAGATATTGAATAATTATAAAAACAACAAACAATAATATGAACCATTAACCTAATAATCCTATTATTTAATTATGATTGTTAGTTTGACTCAACAGCTATAATTCAAATATATATTGAATGATTTATTAAAGGACAAAAATAAAATAAAATGATGTTTTAAAAGGAAAACAATAAACAAAAAACGTTACGTTTGGTGGAAAACACATCATCTTCCATACTTGCCCTTTTCATTCAATAAGCCGCTTTATTCATTACGCATCAGTGCTCTTTCTTACTCTCAACTCCCACCCGATCTTTGTCTCGTGAACTCGGTCCTTTTCCCGCCTATTAAACAAAGCCCTCCAAATGCAGATGCTTTCTCAATCTCACTTCCTTTCTCTATATCCCCGCAACTCTTCACCTCTTTCCTCATCATTCTCCGCCTTCTCCGGCGGCTGTAATACCCGGAAAATCGTCTCCGGTTCGCTTGCTTTTCAACATTCCGGTATCCATTCGTTCCCGATCTCGCACGGAATCAAATTGGCGTCGCCTGTGATGACTTCGAATTGTGTGCTTCCTTCTAATCAAGCACAAATCGTTGATTTTGGAGTTGAGGACTCTGAGCTCGGCAAATTCGCAGCTGTTGGTAACAAAATTGCTGATGCTGCTGGTGAAGTAATCCGTAAATACTTCAGGAAAAGCTTCGATATTCTCGATAAAGAAGATTTAAGTGAGTACGCGGATAAATTGCTTCCGGAGTTAATTTTTTAAGGATTTTTACTTTTTTAGAAATTATTTTATATTAATTTGTGGTTAAGGTCCGGTAACAATTGCTGATCAAGCGGCGGAGGAATCCATGGTGAAGATAATTCAAGAAAATTTCCCGTCCCATGCAATGTGAGTTAGTTGAGCTCACACAAGTTTTGATAGTGCTAGTATGATAGTATTTGATTTCTAATGCGTGTTTGATAAATTAAAACTTCCCTATTTTAGTGAAGTCGATTGCCGGAGCTGAAAGTGGCCTGTGGTTGGAACGAGCATTTTCAGCTTGGCCTCTCTGTTGTTTTTAGTACTGTTAGCATACGATGCTTGTTATTTGTGAACATAATCTTACACTTGCCATTGGAGACAGGTCACCATCTCGTTTTGGTTATGCACTTGCTGGAATCTTATTTTGTGATATGCCAATGTGTCTCTACCGAGGACAAAAGTTGTCTAGAAAAAGTAGAGATACTGTACAGTTAAATGATCTTAGTCGGTGTAACCAATTACTTGAAGGTCTTTTTGGCTTGCAACAAATATCAAGAAGCCAAAAGCTTTGTATAGTCTTTGACATTTTCCTCCCCTGAATTGAACTTTTTCATCATTTGCCTCTGAACTTTGATAAGGCTGTAGTAGAATACAAGTGAGGTCTCCGTAAGTTGAAGTTTTAACTGGTACTGCTCAGTCTATTTACTTGTATGATGCCGATACAGAAGGTCAGAATTGAGGAGAGAGCATTCATTCGAGATGATAAGATAATCCTTGTAGTAGTCGAATACCTTCCACACTTCTAGGAGATCCACAAGCTAGAGATGCCTACTCCAACGAATTTGTTCTAAAATCTAAGGGAAATGACTTAATTTGACAGATATGAGTCAATGCAACTCTTGTAGATCCGTATATGTTCTTGATATTTTGCAATATATCATGGCCAGCGTGTTGTCTATATTTGATTTAATTCGTCTTTATTTCATATATCAAGCCATATATGTATGTTTGTATGTTGAAAATTTGTCTGCTTGGTGATAGTTATGGAGAGGAGAAGGGATGGAGGTGTCAAGAGGAAACTGCAGAGTATGTTTGGGTTTTAGATCCAATAGATGGTACTAAGAGTTTCATCACAGGTACCTGCTTGTCTTTCTCATATCAAGTCTGTTCAACTTATAGTTCAACTATACATTCATAGGGATACCTCATACTTGCAGGGAAACCTGTGTTTGGCACTCTTATTGCTCTGTTGTACAAAGGTAAACCGGTATGAATCGCCAGCCAGTTGATTGTATTTATATCAATAAAAAACCTTGCTCGCTACTAGATCAATGAAAGCTTGCTTTTTACTCCTGTCAACTTTCAATGTTTCTCCCAAATTCTGTTGGCATTGTGGCAACATTTGTTGGCGGGAAGCCTAGTCAAGTATTTACACTAAGAAGGCGTCTGTTGGCACACTTTTGATTTGTAACTGTAGCTAACAAAATTTGCTCTTAGTAGAACCTATAATCTTGTTTAACTTAAAAAAAAGTAAAAGGAAATAGGTACTCATAATTTATAAACAGAAAGTAACAGAGAAAGGAAAATTGAGGACATGATATTTTGTGTTTGGTGGACTAAATACAACTGAGTATCCCTTTTGAGAACATGCTTAATCACCTCTTCGTTTCGTTTGTCTCACATTAGTAAAGTGCTAAATCATTTGGTATATGCATAGTTCCTGAATGCATTAACCATTTAGCTGCATTCTTGTATAGACGTCCCCTTGTCCTGAATTTAGAAATATTGATGTTTATCTATCATGTAGATTATTGTATTTTATATCTTAGTAGGTTGTCAGCGCAATAACATGTAGGTGTTTTTTTCCCCTATTGCCATCTGGGCTCGCTCGCGTTAGTGTTTTGCTCTTGCACCACTTTATTTAGCTTTCCCTTGATGTAAGGAGAGTTCCAGCCTATGATACCTTAGGTAATCTCCTTTTATATTATGCTACGGTAAGACTGTGAGACCCACTATGCAGGTAATCTGTGGTTTCGAAAGTTGGTCTATACATGATCATCTCTTCATTTCTGCTTTTCTAGATTCTTGGCGTTATTGACCAGCCTGTACTGAGAGAGAGGTGGATTGGTTTAAGCGGGCGACGAACTACCTTGAATGGGCAAGAAATATCCACACGCAACTGTTCAAGTCTTTCAAAAGCCTACATGTATGTTTCTCCTTGGAACCCTTTCTCTCCAAAAATACAACATTGTTACTCTGCTTTGTTTTTTTTCTGAAAAGGTAAATGTTTATAAATAAAGGTACCAAGAAGGGTAAAAACAGCAGACTAGACGACTGCCTGCAGCAGAAAAAGAACTATATATGTCCTATATCTTCTAAGAAATTACATGCTCATCCATGTTTCCCACAGCACTCCTTTTACACCAAAAAATAAATTCACAAGACATCTATGTTTATATCCTGGATGCATGTTGTTTTGTCACTTCAGCCATGCTGTCCATAATAAAGACATGTAGGGGAATTCTTCTCCGTATTGACTGCTGACTCTTAGCCACTGTCAGATGTTGCAATTTCTTCTGTAGACTCCCCTACATTTGGTTGCATAACGCAATTCATACTATTCCTGTTAAGGTGTAGCTCCCAACACTACCTTGCCTTCACAATAAATGAGAAGTTGATTGGCTGTTTCTAACTCTTCTTCACACATGTAGCATCTATTACTTAAAATAATGCGTCCCTTCTGTAGATTATCCTGTGTGAGACAAGTTCCTTTGCTTTTGTTTTCCATTGCTAATCTGATTCATACATCCAGTGTTGTTTCTGTAGCATAGTGTAACAACTGTTGACATTGAATTTTCCATCATTGCTTGCAGTCCAAAACATTGGATCTTTCTTGTTGCCCTAGAATTTAACACCGTCAAGCATTTGTGAGCAAATTCATCTATTTCCCTATCAGGCCCCTTCTAAAGATTAGCTGCCAACCATTATTTGAGTACTTGTATTCTGTGTATCAGTTCAACTTATCAGGGATACCAATATGTGCTGCATCTACTTTCTCATTTCCGTTCTTTCAAGTTCAGGTACACTACTAGCCCACATTTGTTCGAAGGGGATGCTGAGATTGCCTTTGCTCGTGTTAGAAGCAAGGTATGTAATATTATGGCAAGATAGGCAAAAACTGTGGAAGGAGCAAGAAGGGAAATGAGATTATCTGAGTAGGAGGAAACTAAAGAGGAAGAAGAGAATGAATAAGTTTCACTTCCTTTCCCTCCACTATGAATTCTTATTCTTCCTGCATTCTGTTACAGGTGAAAGTTCCACTGTACGGATGTGACTGCTATGCTTATGCCCTATTGGCTTCTGGATTTGTGGATCTTGTAGTAGAGTCTGGTCTTAAGGTCAGCTACTCTGCTCTCTGCGCTATTGCATAGATTCATAAAGATATGATTATACTTGCCAAAAATGTGTATGAGCTTCATCCTTCCTTATAGAGGACAGCAACCATATTCTCATTGACATGTCAAATGGAGTGATAACTGTTTAGTGTTTCTGTATATCAATATATTCCTACTGCCTGATAAATATATTGATGCAGGGTGAAAATTTTGCTGTTTTACATCCCTCAGCCAGTGACATTAGATTATCCGTACTGCCTGATAAATATATTGATGCAGGGTGAAATTTTTGCTGTTTTATATCCCTCACCCAGTGACATTAAATTGTTTTTTTAACTTCCATAAAACCTCTTATGCTGATAATAAAAAAAAAAAAAACAATTTCAGCCGTACGACTTCCTCTCACTTGTACCAGTAATAGAAGGTGCTGGAGGAACAATAACCGACTGGAAAGGCCAACATTTTAATTGGAAAGCTTCTGCTGGTTCACCAGCCACAAGTAATTCTTAGCTCTGTTCTCGTTTCATACACACAAGCTAACCTTTGGATCCCTTAAAATATGCCCTCCAATTCGATATGTGAATTGTTTCCAAACTTCACTTGGCAGGTTTTAATGTAGTGGCAGCCGGTGATAAAGAAGTTCACCAAGAAGCTCTGGATGCATTGCAGTGGCGGTAGAGGCTGCTATGTTTCACTGTATTGGCTCACAACTCCCTTTGGCGAATATCATAGTTATTGATTACTTTGCCGCTGAGTCTCTACATTAATTTTAACTTTTGAATCAAATTATGGTGGTCCTCTGTTGATAGTTATTTAATCAGAATGCTTACTTGCATTTCCAGTTCCTTTTATTTTACTACAAAATATAAAATTGGAGAACACAAAATACTGGGTTTCACAATTAATTAATCACTTGCGCTTCCTCAATTTTAATTAGACTACAAAAGATGCTGAGCTGAACAGAGTTGATTTGATCCCTCTACTATATTACACCCCGTCCTTTCCAGACCCACATGTTGGTATACACTAGGTGGTTGTTAAACTTTTTTGGGGGGGCCTAATGCCAATCAGAATTCAGTACATAGCAACCAAAAACCAGTAAATAAACATCCATTGTATTCTATTCTACCAATCCTTCAACAAAACATAATGAGAATGAAAACACAAGAAATGCAGCTGCTTTCAGAGAAAGAGTTGGCTGCATTACATAATTTAAAATACAGAATAAACAAACTCAAATGGTACAGAAAACCAAAGACCGCATCTGGCGCTATCATACCATTGAAATTGGTCCATGGCATTCACCCACATGCTTATTCCTTGCCAAAATCAGCACTGTAGTGAGCACTTGATTCAAGTTTCTTTGCTTCATTCAGTTTCCTTACAGCCTATAAGAAAGATGTCTCAGGCAATGGAATATGAAAAATAATACTTATTGAAGTACTAGAAAACACTAAGTATCTCTCTGGAACAAAGTTCTAATAATGACATATAGGAAAAAGAAATTAACTCATAACACTATCATAGTATAAACAGCATATCTTCTAAAACAAAGTTCCAATGATATACTACATTCCTTAGAGAAAGAATTTCCTTTAATTAAAATAAGAAATTAAGGGGTCAATTGGTAGGGTCTTAAAAAATAATGCTAAATAGAGTATTACTGGTACATTTGTGTTAGTAATGCTTTGCATTAGTTACATTAGTTATACATAGATTATTTCTTATGCATTCTTTGGTTTAATGTATTAAAAATAGCATGCATTGCATAAAAATATTTATTTACTATTCCACAATTGTGGTGGAGAAGACGTAAAAAAGACTGAGGGGCAATGGGATCTTTAATTGTGCTAATGCAAGCATTACTAATACCACAAATCACCATATATTAGTAAAATACACAACTCAATACACAGGTTGAAAAAAGGTACCAAACAAGGTACGTAACAAAGCTAATGCATGCATTATTCTTTAAAATTATGCACTTTACCAAACGACCCCCAAGCGTGGTACACAGGGTAGTTTACAGAATCTAAACCATAGTGCTTCACATAATAGCATGTGAATATAGAATTACCATGAATCACTAAATTTCTCTTTTCATTAACACGACCAACATTTTGGTAGCGTGAAGACCCCAATAGAGTGAACTTGAAAAACAGTCCGTCGGTGAACTTAAAAATTACTGCTTTCCTAACAGAAATTTCAGAAGAAAAGAAAAAATTACCTTCATGAAATCCTCATGGATGACATAATCACGCTCTGCACGAATTGCAAACATACCAGCTTCAGTGCAAACATTCCGCATATCAGCCCCATTAAATCCCTGAGGTAAAACAAGTCATCAGAAACTTTGATGCAATAGAAGCAGTACCATAGTGTTTCTTGTTAGCATCATTAGCAAACCTCAGCGAGCTTAACAGCAGCCTCATAATCAATTTCACCATGTTTGGCAATCCCAGCAGCATGGATCTTGAGGATTTCCATTCTTGATTGTTCATTAGGCAAGGGGATTTCTATCTTTCTATCTAATCGACCAGGACGAAGAAGAGCTGGGTCCAAAACATCAGGTCTATTTGTTGCCATAATCATTTTTACCTGAAGATAGAATAATGATTAAATAGGTTCAGGTGAACAGACAATATCTTCCTCCTGTTTCATGCATTCTACTCTTTCTTTAGGAAATTTCAAATGTTATAAATCAAAAAGAATCTAAGCCCTAAGGTCTCTCTCTCTCACACACACACACAAAAAAAAAAAAACAAGCACCCAAAAGAAAAAACCAAGAAAGAAAACATAAGCATAGGGTCATTTAAATGGTGTATCGTTTTATGTGCAGATTCCAACAGTATGTTGATAAGCAACCAATCTCCTGCCTTAAATAAAAAAAAACCAACTTGAAGAAATCTTTTTGACACGGCAGGGAAAATCAAACTAAGAGAGTTCAAAGAGAAACTCGAAAGGATGCACATCTTAGATCATGGACAATCACAACACATTTTCATGGAAATATACATTTAAGATCAATATAAACCTTTCCAAGCTGGTCAAATCCATCCAACTGATTGAGCAACTCCATGAGCGTTCTTTGGATTTCACGGTCTGCACTGGTTCCCTCACTAAAACGACGTCCACCAATTGCATCTATCTCATCCATGAATATGATGCAAGGCTACAAATAAAGATAATAAGTGTCAACATTATAAGACAACTCCGGAATCATTCATCAAGTCGAACACTCCCAATATATGCAGCAAATCTATTTGAAGTCTTACTTGGTGATCACGCGCATAGTTAAACATTTCCCGAATTAATCTTGCACTCTCACCAATGTACTTATCAATAATGGCACTTGATACAACCTGCAGCAATCACCAACTTGTAAAAGGCCACATAATGAGATGCTATTAGACTGGAGATATTACTAAAACTCTAGTACACAGACCTTTAAGAAATTGGCATCTATGTTGCTAGCGATTGCCCTGGCTAACAATGTCTTGCCTGTTCCAGGAGGCCCGTAGAGAAGAACACCCTGAGACAGAAACCTCGGTCCCCTCAGAAGTGATATTACAAGCAAAAGCATAAGTACATGCCGACAAATGTATGATAATACAGTTATATTTAATGATTTACCTTTGGAGGCTTAATCCCAACCCGGAGGAAAAGCTCAGGGTTCATTAGAGGTAACTCAATGGATTCTCTCAGCTCCCTGATCTGATCTGACAGTCCACCCACGGCAGAGTAACTGATGTTGCCAGGATCTTCATGAAGCATGTTGTATACAACAGGATCAACCTGCCATTAATTTCTCATCATTAGGTATTTGGGGTGGACATACGTAAAAATTATAAATGTACCCGAGACATTTAACGCTTGCAAGCAAAATAGAACTACTAACTTCACGGGGGAGTGCCCGCATGATTGTAAGTGTTGTCATATCGAGAACCACTCTTGTGCCTGAAGTCAGTTTTTCCTTGTCCACTTTACTGCGACAGCCAACTACATACCTCGGACCACTGCTAGCTTTTACTATCACTGAAAAAGTAGTGGAAGATACTGATTAGTCCCATAGCTTCATGCTAGTTTCTTAGTAACTTATTTTATGTAAAAATAAAAAAACAAAAAGGAAAATAAGCACTTTGTGATGAATAGTGCATTCCTTGGAGCATGAAAGTAAATAAATATTAGTCAGGATAAAGGGTACTTACAACGCTCATTATCTAGAGGTCGGAGCACTTCTCCTATGATCTGTCCAACACTTTGAAGTGACTTCAAATCATCTTCTGTTTTAGCATATTCCTTTTTGGTAGCCCGCAAGTTCTCTCTCACTAAGAAGAGTAACTTTATAATCAGTAATAGAAGACCAAAAGAATATGAATATTATGAAGACCAAGAATTAAGTTGCTTATTAGATTATGGGAACACAACATAATAAAAGGAAAAAATAGCAAGGAACAGCACTCAAGGGTGTGACCTAGTGGTCAGCGAAGTGGGTTAAGACCATGAACCACAAGTTCAAAACCGTCAAATCCTAGCATAGAAAAAAAAACTAAGTGATTTCTTCTCATCTGTCCTAGCCTTGGTGGACTAAGTTACCTGGCACCTGTTACTGGTGGGCGGTGGCAGGTATTCCGTGGAATTAGTCAAGGTGCGAAAACTGGCCAGACATCAAAGTTATCAAAAAACAATAAGAAAATCAAGGAACAAGCATGAAGTAATACAAAATATATCAGTAGCCCCGTATCACTAATAACAAAAAACTGATCCACAAATTGCAAACTCTGATGTATAACAAACGAGGTTATACGAACTCCAAGAAATGAAGGACAAAGTCGGAGAATATATAGGGCGAGCACATGCATACGCTCCCATTTCCAAATAAGAAACTTTGGTTTAAGAGGGTTCTATAGTAGAGATCTGTACCAGAATAGCTACACCACCCTTTCTGAACAAAAGGATAGATGATTTTATTAGATTAAAATACGTCAAAGCATGCTTAAATAGAATATCGGGCTATACTTGGTTGACTGATGAAGTAAGACAACCCAACACAGTCGCACTTGTACAAATGGAAACACCAAACAAATACGCATGATCTAGCCAATGGTTTCCCCCAAAGAATCCCCCGTCAATCATCAGAAGAGGAATCTATTGTGGACTTATTCACTTGCATTGTCTTGTCTTATTTGGTTTTTCACAATTTTTATCCCCAAAAGTTCTGCCTAAAGCTAATCACTTATGATCTACTTACCTGAAGCAAGTAAAAAGTGTAATATTGGTCATTTTTTGAAATTGTTGGCAACTGGTAGCGTGATAGCATCCAAGGGAGCATGCATAGAAGCTGACCTAGAAAGCTTGGACATACTTCACGAATACTTTCATGTGCTAATGTTATTGGAAGATGACATGGGAGTCATACGAAGGACCAAAGAAACCAAATTTAGTGTTGAAGTGCATTAAACTTGAAACTAAAGCACGTATTTGTGCCGCAGCACAAAATGTGTTGCACAAAGTAGAAAAGTTCAAGGATATTTTGGTCTTTTTCAGCATTCCCAGTTGTTCCTTATTATAAATACTTTTAATCATCCCAAGGATCTTAATTTTAGCTTTGGAGAAGTTGAATTATGAAAAGCTTAGCCTAAATTTAACCCTTCCAGAACAGAATACAACTTGTGTGTCAATAATCCTGCATTATATTACAAACATTAAAAGTTGCGTGTCAATAACCAATATGTTTACTCTTTTGCCACAGAAAACACAATATCTAATCTGACCTACGATAAAAGGAACATCGAAAGAACAAAAACCCTAACCATCGGAGCTGAATTTCAATATTCACAAATTTACAACATTTAGGAGTAAATAATAGTAATTGATGATTACAGAAGTCCTAAGCATCGATAATGGATTTTAATATCCATGAATTTTCCACATTAAGGAGTAAATAATAGCAATTAGTTCTATTAAACCTACAAAAAATATTTCAACCACCGAAATCAATGTCAGAAAAAGAGAACTAGGGTTAAGATTTCTGAGAACGGCACCTGTCCGAACCCGAGCATCAAGCTCCTTGTGCTGAAGGAGCTTTTTCCGATAATCGGCGAGTGCAGTACGGCGTCGGACGGCGTCTTCTTCGGTCGCCATGGCGCTTAAGCTCAAAGATCTGAACTGATTTCTGATATCCGAGTGACCTCTCGACTTGAGGACCAAGAAACGTATAGATCCCTGTAAAGAAAATACCAATTTATTTGCCGTTGTTTGTAAATATATAATCTTCTAATTATACTATTCCTAAGGAAATAATACGGAGCAGCTTTCTTATTGGGCCGTCGGATTTCGCGATTTTATTCAGGCCCAGAGGGGAAATAACCAAAGGAAAAATTACATTAATTAATACATTTTAAAAAATAATTATTGATTTTAGCGATATTTTTTGTTTATTATCATTTAAATATTATGATAAATTTGTAATAGGTATTAAAAGTGAATTATGTATGCAATATACTTAAATTTGTTATAAACAATTGATATTATAGTGAATGTCTAATTATGTGGAGTCCTTGTAGGATATGATTAGGAATCCTACTTGGGGACCAAGTAAAGTTTTCCTTATAAATAAAGGGTTTGTGAAAGATCTATGAATCTTGAATATACTATCAATAAGAAATATTTTCTCTTTTCTCTACTTTCTTCTTCTAATTTTATATAGTTTCATAACAAAATTATAATTGTTTTTGAAATATATTATGTTTGTTTGCTAAAAAATTGTCACATTGTATTTATAAGTGTATTAAAATGTGTGATAAATACATTATCCATCATTAAAACTTGTAGTATATGTGAATAATAAATTATTTTTTGTAATTGTATTAAACTTGTATTATAAATAAATTAAAAGTGGTCAAGTGAAAAAAAATATTATTGCTATAAATGGTAAATATTTTTTTATTATAGTATATTTAAGTTTTTCAAGAACCAACTCATTTGCACTTTTGCCCTTATTTTGTTTACGGCCACAAGATTTTGTTTACGACCACAAGATTAAAGAATAATTTTATACATTTGACATAACTTTAATTTAGAATCGTAAGATTCAAAAGTCTTCTTTAATTTCTTAAACTCGTATCAAGTTAAACTACACAAATTTTTTTAAACGAATGGAATAATTTCTGTATGAGATATAAGTTTATATTTTTTATTCATAATATTCTACAAGTTATGTCCGCGCACCCACCATACGATCAATTTCTAAATATTAAAATTAAAGATTAACTCATTTAAAAGATAAACCATGCTAAAAAAAAGTGATAAAAAATAAAATTATAATAAAAGTTACTCTGGATTATGTAATTTATATTTTAAACTAATTTTTCTAACACACGAAGGTTTTGTTATCTCATATTGTCGATTTGGAAAAAAATCTTCTTTTATATTATGAAATAACTTAATTTTGCCCAAAAATAGAAAGACAAGTGTAATATGATTTGCTTCGAATTTGAAGTTTTGATTTACTAATAGAGTAATAGAAAATGTCGGAATTAAATGTGATTTTGGAATGATTAGATTCTCTTCTCTATTAGACTTTTTTTCAATCAAACTCTAGAATGAAATAGTAAATTGACTCAAATTTATATTTACAATTAAAAGAGTCCTAACTTGAATTAGATCCTAAATATTTAAATTATTCGTAAAGACTACTAAGATTCTCAATTGGAGCTCCATTATGCATCAAAGATAAAAATGAGACTTCTTTTCTAACAATGAAGTAAGATCCTATCGAAAATTAAATGCAGTGAAGTTGTTCAATTTATTTTAACATTGAACATGATTGACCCATTTTACTATAATTTTGCGAACTTCTTTTTTCATATTAATTTGAATACTTTGTTTTTTTAGACGCTAATGAAAACGAACAACGGAGAGAAAAGAGCGGTTGATTAAGCATTTCAACCACAGAAACATTGTAAAGCTTAAAGAAAAATAATTGCGCCAACGGTAACAGAAATTCGAAACCAAAAGCCAAAAATCTCCACACCCCACAAATATAGCGATAATATTGGCAAAAACAGACTGTATTCAATTCCTTTTTTCTCTTTCATACTCCCTCCATAGTATTAGACATTTTCTTTTCACAATTTTCATCCCCAAATCCTCGTCACGAGGGGCTGGAGATGAAAAAAATGTCAGGAGGATCACCATCACCACCATCGTCTACAATAATGGCTAATATCCTCGTGGCATTTGTTTGCCTTATTTTCATCGGCCCCTCCAGTGTAATTCCAGTTTCTGCACAATCAGATTCTACTGCACCAGCAAAATCTTTTCCAGCATCCACACCTTCAGATAACTATCTTATTAATTGTGGATCTACTTCTCCTACTACTCTACCAGGAAATCGCGCGTTTCAACCAGATGAAACCACAGCTAAATATTTAGCCTATAGCGGACGTGACCTTCACATTTCTGCACCTGATAATAAAAATGTACCTTCACCTATGTACCTCAGCGCGAAAATTTTCGATAGTGAAGCTACTTATACATTTCATGTGACAAGTCCAGGCTTGCATTGGATCCGTCTTTATTTTTATCCATTACAAAACAATGAATTTAATCTCCAAACAGCCAAATTCTCTGTTTCAGTGGATAAATTAGTTCTCCTCCGTGACTACCAAATGGAGAAAAACGAACCAGTTATGAAAGAGTTTCTTGTAAATGTCACAACAGAGCGTTATGCCATCAAATTTGCACCTTCCAAAGGCTCAATTGCATTCGTCAACGCCATGGAGTTTGTTACTGCACCAGGCAAATTACTTGACTATTCTGTCCCTCTCCTTTTCCCAGTTTCGCAGAAATTTGATCTTTCCACTAGTAATTTCGAGACAACTTATAGGCTTAATGTTGGAGGTGCATACCTTGATGCAACAAATGATACTTTAGGGAGAAGTTGGTTATCTGATGAACCATTCCGTAATAGTGCCACAGGACAGGCGGTGACTGTTCAGCCTTCTGTGATTCAGTATCCAACGGCAGGAGGGTCGCCTTTAATTGCTCCTCCTACAGTTTACAGTTCAGCAGTCAAAATGGCTGATTCAGAAACTACCATTCCCAATTTCAACATATCATGGACGATGGATATTGATACCGCGTATACATACCTTATTCGCCTTCACTTCTGTGATATCATTAGCAAATCGCTCAATGAACTATATTTCAACGTGTACATTAATGATAAGATGGCAATTTCCGGGCTAGACTTGTCATCTTTGACACAGAGGTTGGCCACAGCTTTTTACAAGGACTTTGTGATAGATGCCTCTTCAGCAACTAATCCTCTTAGTGTAAAGGTTTCACCCGTGAACGATGTCCAAGGATTCAAGAATGCAATCTTGAATGGGCTTGAGGTTTTTCGGATGAATAATTCTATGGGTAGTCTTGATGGGCAATATGGTGTCGATGGAACGAAGAGTAGTGGCCCGAGCAAAACAGTGGCTTATGTTGGTTTTGCTATGATGTTTGGAGCATTTGTAGGATTGGGTGCTATAGTTTTCAAGTGGCAAAAGAGGCCTCAAGATTGGCAAAAAAGGAACAGTTTCTCCTCGTGGTTGCTTCCACTTCATGCTGGAGATACAAGCTTTATGGCGGGAAGCAAGGCTTCATTGTCGCGCAAGAGCCAATTTTTCTCTTCAAACATGGGGCTAGGCCGATACTTTTCATTTGCTGAGTTGTCAGACGCCACCAACAATTGGGAATCGACTGCCATAATTGGTGTTGGTGGCTTTGGCAATGTGTATTATGGAGAAATCGATGATGGAACAAAAGTAGCTGTCAAGAGAGGAAATCCACAATCTGAGCAAGGTATCAATGAGTTCCAGACTGAAATTCAGATGTTATCTAAGCTCAGACATCGCCATCTGGTGTCGTTGATTGGTTATTGTGATGAAAACGCAGAGATGATATTGGTTTATGAGTTCATGCAAAATGGTCCTTTCAGAGATCATCTCTATGGAAAGAACTTTCCACCTTTGACATGGAAGCAGAGGCTAGAAATCTGCATTGGCTCAGCTCGTGGGCTTCATTACCTCCATACAGGTGCATCTACAGCAATTATCCACAGAGATGTCAAAACCACCAACATTCTTCTTGATGAGAACTTAGTCGCTAAAATGGCTGACTTTGGGCTGTCAAAAGATTGCCTTGCCAACGAGACTCACGTAAGCACAGCTGTGAAGGGAAGTTTTGGGTACCTCGATCCTGAGTACTTCCGTAAGCAGCAGCTAACAGACAAGTCTGATGTTTACTCATTTGGAGTTGTACTTCTAGAGGCGTTGTGCGCTCGTCCTGCCATCAATCCAGCACTTCCAAGAGAGCAAGTGAATTTAGCAGAATGGGGAATGCAATGGAAGAAAAAAGGTTTGTTGGACAAAATCATTGATCCTACTCTTGTGGGACAAATTAACCCAGAGTCAATGAAGAAATTTGGTGAAGCAGCAGAGAAGTGTTTGTCAGAATATGGTGCTGATAGACCTACCATGGGTGATGTGCTGTGGAACTTGGAATATGCTTTGCAGCTACAAGAAGCCTCATTACAAGGGAAGACTGAAGAAGAAAACAAAGCATCTCCTTCCCCAGTCTCTCCTGCTATAGTTGCCCCTACTCCTGCCCCCGTCCCTGCTCCTTCGACCCCTGACAACAGACCAGTTTCTACACCTGAGCAGACAACAAATCCTGCTGAACTTCAAACAATCGACGATCATTCAGGAACAAAAATGTTTGATCAATTTGGTGCACTTAACGGGCGATGATAGCCATGATCACTTTGACAGAGATGATTTTACAAAAATTTCAATTGGTATGTCCCAGGTTAATTATATGTATATGTAGTTGAAGCCAGCTCTTTTACTGATGACTTTTCTGCTGTTTTTGTCGGAGTTTTGCTTCCAAAAATGGGTTGCAATAGTTAGAGGTTATCTTTTTGATTGTTTTGTATTCATAACATAAAAATGCTGGATGTGTAGATGAAAAAAAAAATTGCGTACTGAATAATAACGTGTTATTGTATTTACTTCATAGTTTCTCTTGCACTCCCTGCGCTTTTCACAGTTTTGATGGGTATTTGCACAGGTTCTTGAGTGAATAGAATCACATTTTGCTACCATTTTCAGTTTGTTATTCAAGGTCTGCTGCAACTTCCATCAAATGGGATTTTATACTGCTAGTATAATTCATACAGCCAATAAAACATTAACATGCGAAGAGAAGAAAAGATGAAAAGGCAGTTATCTCAGACTACCATGTAAAATAGTGAGAATCACATTCTTTAGATGATTATGTCTGTCAGGTTCGAATCAAGACTGCTCCAAGTGAGAAAATTAGAACTGGATCATGCCAGTATCAAAAATTTATAAAGTTTGCACCTAACGAACAACTCATAAGTTAGGAAGTGGGCAAAGAATCAATGTTTCTCCCTATATTGTACAAAGTTAGACAGATGCACAGCTAAAATTAAGATGTAAGAAAAAGTTATTGCACCCTCTTTTTCTTGTTAAGATCTAACTTTCCATCAACCATCACAATGTCATTATTACTATCATCCTCTTCCACCTTCTTTTTAGTCAGCATTGCACCAGTGACACTGAATATTTCTGGATCGACAGCAACTGAAACATCAGACGACTTTCTTTTCTTCCCAGCCGCAAGAATTTCAGGGTCTTTGAGAATGATTTCTATCTCATCATTATCCTCTGACTCCAGTGGAACTGTCTGAGATGCATTAGACGAGCTCGGGCCATTGTCCAATGTCTTGGTCTTTTCTGCTGCAAGAGCTGGTGTCCATCCTGAGAGAACCATTCCATCGGGTTCTTTCTCTTCATCGAACTCCTCTCTGCAAAAAATTAATCATAAAACAGTTCAAAATGAGGCTGAGGAGCAAAAGAATGGGAAAAGTAAATAATCTTCAGGATATTAGATAAATGGATGAAATAAACACAGTAAGCAAGAACTTGCATACTGAATGCCCTCAATTATGTTCATTAGCAATGTAACAAAACACCAAGACAAGTCCCCCAAAAGGAATACACAAAAAAATAGATCAAATCATCCAGAGCACACAAATTTCGAATGTATCACGTCTCATATTATGAAATGGGTGGGCTTCGGCAGCAAAATGAAAACATCAAAGCAGAAAATGGAACAAACAATTACACCAGCACAACCACATGACTTGGTCCATAGCACCAAGTTGGTGAAGAAGCATCTACCCTATGTATACATACAAAAAATAAATAAATAAATCGACAAACCCAGCAGTGATTAACCCAATTCGCAACAAAGAATATCTAATCAAAGAAGTCACTGACAATACCTCCCCTAGAGTAATATTCGTCATGGCAATAATGGGAAATCTCTTTACAGAGAAAACCAAGATCACAAAATCCCTAAATAAGCTAAGAACATATCAATCAAAACTGAATCAAGTCAAGACGGAAATTGCAGCTTCCTTTCTAATATATAAAGCTCATAGTAGAGTATATTATAATCTAGTGGATACTGGCATGTCAACATAATATATATTTTATAAGTGAACTTAAAAATGTTAAAGGCCCTTCATTCAGTAGCATCTTAATAAAACATCCAACCTATTTCCCATTTTAATTATTAGTTTAACTTCACAATTAGACATACTGCCCTGACTGTATTCAATTAGATAAGAGGATATGTCAATAAGATATGGGGCAAGGCCCATTATACACGAAGTATACCAAAAGAGATTTTCAGTATCAAGGAGCTATCTAACAATGAGGCCCAGCCATTTATATATCGATGAAACTGAACTTTTCTTAAAACATGAGTCCTGCCCAATCAATTATTGAGTAGTAGAAAAGCTGTTAAGCTTGAATCACCTATCATGTCAAGTTTCGCCAACAGCTTAACTTCTAAAAGATCATCAGCTAACTCTATTGCTAAAATACCAAATAACATTACAAAAAGAAGAAATCAAAAGTAAAGGCAAATTTGAGGAAATACACTACAGTTCTCTTTCCTCCATTAAGCAAGATGAGTCTACAAACACATAATAAGAACAAGGAGGACCTGTGCTTAATATTGATGCTGCACTTAAGCTCTTGCTGAAGATCCTCCACTGTGAGAATTGTGCCACCAGTAACCGGAGAAGGAAGCTCAGATAGAACCTAAGGATTTTGTATTCACACAGACAAGTGTCTTATCAGCCAATAACTATAAAGCTTCTTCATATATGTAAAAAGACATGACAGTGTCTTACCTTGTCAAGGTTTGCTGCATAATTTGCAACCTCATCTTCCTCAAGATCATCGCCCACCTCATAAAGAAGTGCCACCCCATGCATGATCAATGGGAGGCTCATGCCAAGTTTTTCTTTGACAATCTTGTCAACAAAATCCCTCAACTTCGAACGATGAGTATTAATCTCAAGCGTTAAAGGTGTCTGTTCATTGATTTGCATTAAATCAAAAAGTAGTGACAAATAAAATTCCATAAGGTAGCACAGGCGGGAACACAATCTATTGTACATTACTGTAGATCATACCTCGGAACAAACATAACAAGACTTGTTTGGCTCGAAGGGCTCCACTGGCATGAGAAGCATCTTTCTTGACGGATGTTCAAGGCAATAAGTCATCCTGCACGGAAGTGCACATGATATTATAAAACAGTACCGAACAAAATGACATAATCCTCATTGTTCCATGTACCACACTTCCATACAGCACAAGAAGTCCTCAAAGCTCAAGTACTTGATACATTAGTTTTTGGAATGTTGTTTTTATTTTGTTCCAATAACATAAAGTAAAAGAAGGGTTGAGTATAAGTCTGGAGAAACATTAGGTAAAATCCATTTTTAGTAACTCCTTGCAGTAAATGGTAAGTTGTTTTTTGAAAAAATGGTAACAGATAAATGGTAAGTTGTTTCCCAAGTTTTTGATCGCTTTCCTACTTTGAGCTTTTACAAGGCATTGAAAGGTTGCTAAATTTTGCTTTTTCTAAATGGGAAGGGGGGAAGGTTGGCATAAGGAAAAACAGGATGGCATGCATTGAACGACACTTCAAAAAGGTACCTTTTCAGTTTTCTATTCTACGGTTTCACCATTTGCTAAAAAGTGCAATTAGTTTTATTTAGTTCGTATATTTTAGCTAATTCAATTAGTTATTTTTAACATGGCATCCAGGCCAGCTGGTGCACACCTTGACTAGTATATGTATACCTGCTACCTTCCATCAACACAAGTATTGGGTAGCTTTGCTCACCAAGGCTAAGACAGGCGGAGAGAAATCACTTGATGTGGTTTGTCTCTATTAGGATGAATCTTAGTCTCCAAAGTTTGCACCAACTCCATTGACCATTATGTCACATCCTTTAGTGCAAAACATCTATTAGATATTAATTTGACTTGGTGCACTATTTCCATAGTGATTAATCAAGTATGTGATTAATTAACTTATCCTCAATCAGACAATAGTTGGGACTGGAAGCATTGTAGAGATTGCTTTTATAAAAGCATGTGGAGATCAGTCACAACTGGCAAGAGTATCTGATATCTTGATCATTTTAGCTGATCTCCAAAATATAATTATCTGATTCGAAATAAAGAGAACTGCCGTAAAAGCAGAAATAATGGAATCAACCATACCTGTAGCTTTTTACATCATTTTGCAACACCTTGATTGCCTCAAGGACAATCAAGCCTGCAATGATGGCATTTGTTGTTGCAACGGCATGAACAATATTGCCAGCAATACCTTTAGCTTCAAAAAGGCTATGTAATGGAATTCCAAAAGAAGCGGCACGAATGTTTGCTGCAGAAGTGACAAACTCTACAGCCAACTGGTCGTCCTTATCAAAACCCAACTGGCCAATTTCCTGCAACAGTGGTAAAGACAGAAATAATTTGAACAGACTAAATGAAAAAGAAACCCAAGCATATATACAAGAAAAAGATTCAGGAGGTGGGAATGGTATCAAATAAAATGGCATTTTTTCCTTCTTCCAATAAAATTAGATTACTTTATCAAAAAAAAGAATCAGAATGTGGTAATGGGGTCAAAACCTTCTCTCTTTTCGAGAAAAAGAGCCTTAATGCCTCGAGAAATACTTCAGAATTTTCCCTAAGACTCCACAGATCCTGAGGATTTTTGAGGCCTAGAGATGACATTGCAGAGACTGAAGAGGGGTCACCGGTGTTTGAAGCTTTATCCTTGTTACCATTCTGTCCAACTGGTTTTGGTGGCAATACATCTTTGCTGTAGACAGGCCTAGGCTTGTTGCGGTTCTTCCACGTTTCTTCATTACGTAATGCCACTTCAATGTTGTAACCAAAAACATGATCATATATTCTCCTCCCATATTGCTCAACATCTTCAGCGGCTCTACGTTCAAAAACATCCTCTGAATGTTCTGATGAACTCGAAGCATCAGTAGAACGCACATTAAGGTCATTTTCCTGATTCTTGTTCCCAAAAAGCTTTGCAAACAGCAGATCTTTTGCCCATACGATGCAGTGAACAAACTAAAGCAGATAACAATTCAAAGCAAAATATTAGGCAAAAACGCTTGAGATTGTGAGAGAGTCAGTACCGGAATGATATTTAATTAAACACAGATATACAGATTGGCTCAGCTCAAATTTACATTAAGAAAAAAAAAGGATTAAGGACGTGTCAGTACCTTTGTTGGAGTGCTTGTGATTGTACAGACAGGGTAAGTTTTTGGAGCTGGTTTAGATTGACATTCATAGCATTCTGTTTTACCTTTCACATGTACCGTGACCTGCCACAAAAAAAGATACGATGATGAGAATCACAGAACTAGTAAGAGTCAACAAGGATATTCTGTCAGTTGATAAACAGAAACAGCAGAACACAGTAATACACTATGGACCAAAATCCAAAAAAAGAGCAGCCAAACAAGAACGTTTGACCTTAAAAACACATATAAAGCTACAGGACTATGTATTTCCGCTATGATCTTTGAGGGTGCATAAATAGGTTGACCTATTGGCTAAAAGGTTTGAATCAAACATAAAAGCTGAAAATTGCTCCATCCTTCAAAAGAATGAGGTGAATGAGAAACTTGTTAGCATGAAGAGCAAGCTTTTGCAAGAGTTATTTTGAATAAGACATATAATCTGATCAAATATGTGGCTAACTTCACCCAAGCAGCGAATATTCCAAGAAAGGAATCAAAATTTACTGGCTGTAACAGTGCAACAATAATCAACATGCATATTCAATAAGTTTCTGAAACAAAACTCTTGATAACTACAACAGTCTATGACCCAAGAATACCACATTCAAGAAATATGGATTTTTCACATTTTCTTTAATTGCATTAAAAGTAACTTCATTTATAACATTTTAGGCTGGTCATGGCTAGTCTGAATGTTGCTAAGAGATCTTAAGATGTCAAGAAATATACAGACTAGCAAATATATAAGATAGAAACAGAAGTATGCCAAATGAAATTTAGTTGCCTGATCCCCATCAAATAAAACTGAAAGACTAATTCTTACCTGGCCAAGGAAGCCTGTAGTCCCACTTTCAACTAATGGGACACCAGATGCCAAACAAAGGCGATTCACATGTCGCCTAGCATCTAGATTGTCAAGACCATTAAGCACAACATTGAATTGCTTGAAAAAATCCACATTGAACTCTGGATCTTTTACATTTGCATGGTATGGTGTAATTTTAATATGAGGCCTAAATCTTAGGACAGCGTCTCTAGCAACCTGGTAAAATTTTGAAAGAACGCTATTAAGGATTCAAAATCGGCATGAAAAATGAAACCCGAAAAATATTGATGTGATTTCCTTACTTTAGCCTTAGATTGACCAACATGTTTTTGTCGAAACAAGAACTGTCTATTTAGGTTACTGACTTCTATTGTATCCATGTCAATCTGCAAATAGGCAAAATGGCATAAAACCATGTTAGAAAGCTCTATGCAAGCATTATACAATGGACTCACATAATATAAATGACAAGACTGTTTTAAAAAGCATTTACTGAGTAAACTTATACTAATCCACAAGGAAACAGGACAGTGACATGCGAATCAAAATAAGATGAGGCAGACCCCACCACCACCACCACCACACAGTGCAGAAGCCCTCTCATCCTTTTGCAGAATAGAAATGTACATTTGAATAGCCTGAGAGCAATGGAATGATAAAAGATAAGTGGTAGAGTCTACCCCTAAAAGTCAGAGCACCTACACCCACCCCACCCCCTCTTCTCTTGGCCTGATATGCAGGGATTCTATTTTTTTCTCATCTGCAATCAGCAGCCTTCCACAACCTACCGAGCAGCATAGTGGAATCTCACTCAAGCAAGCCTCGAGTCTTGTAAATGTCAACATACAAGGTTGCACCCATAACTCTCCGAACTCTTACTTTTCTATCTCGTGTGCAAGATATAGTGTATGACCTGCAACTGGGTACACTAGAAGTTTTCCTTTCTAGCAACAGAAATCATGTATAAAAAACATAAGGGCAAACTCTTTCCTATTTGCAGACCAAAGATGATCAGATTGCTTGCATATATTTCTAACAGCTATTAAAACTCTAGGAATCCAATGCAAGCTGTAGCCATATATATTCAAGCTAAGATAGGCACAGCTACAACAGTATTATTAAACATCTTAATAGTAGAACTATTTTCGTATTACTTTTTTTTTTGATAAAGTTAAAGCTAACTATTTTCGTATTACTAAACAAGGATACCTTCGGTTCCCTTTGTTTGAATAAAGGCTACTTATTGTAGTTTAAATTCGAACCAACTTCCTGATATTCTTCCAGTCGCATATTAGTAAGGAGAATCAGCTTCCTTAATAATATTACTACTGTAAAAGAATACCTTGAGAGTCAGGAAACAAAGGTTCTAGCTATGCTCTAGAATGAGCCTTCTTAGAGACAGCAGTGTCATTTGATGAGCTAAATCAAATTGTTGTCGCCTTTTTTGTAATATCAATTTGCTTATAAGGCATGAAGAATGTGCTAGTTAATAATCCAACAAGGAGAGATGCTTGCTAACCAAATAGTAAATCTCTCTAAACACTGCCGACGGGATTGCTCACGTAACTAAGGCTATCCTGTAACTTTCACAAGCATGTCCCTTCATTCTCAAACCATGATAACCATAACCAATGATTATGCAAATATAGACTCCTAGGAGGGTACCATTGGGTTCAAATTTCTAATAATCTTGAGGAGGAAATGTCAAATGCAGCAAATTCTCTCTTGAAGAAGTTCGTCAGGTTCTCTAAATACATACCAATTCTGATGGATTTTCATGTCTGTACAAGGTCATAGCCAAAGCTTTTCACTGGGTAAGCCCCGGCACAGAAACAACACTTTCTCCTCATGCACCCCGCATTGGAATAGATCACAAAAACCCTAACGATCACAAGACAAGGCAACTAAACATATACAGGAAAACCTAGCAAATAGCCCTAAATTTTCTTGACCCAAAATCTAATCATCACAAACTACTTAGAAACAGTAAATATATATATATTAAAAAAAAAGGCAAATTTACTTGCGAAGTGAAGTTTATTTGTCTCTTTTATTACTATATTGATTTGCTTAGAAAGCATGAAAACTGTGCTAGTTAATAAGCCAACAAAGAGAGATGTTTGCTAACCACATAGTAAATCTCTCTACACAGTGCCACCAGGATTGCTGTAAGCATGTCCCTTCATTCCCAACCCATGACAATCATAACCAATGAATTATGCAAATATAGAATCCCAGGGAGGGTATAATTGGGTTCAGATTTCTAATAATCTTGAGGAGTAAATATTAAATGCAGCAACTGCTTTCTTGAAGCAGTTGGTCAGGTTCTCTAAATGCATACCAATTCTAATGGATTTTCATATATATACAAGGTCCTAGCCAAAGTTTTTCACTTGGTATGCCCCAGTGCAAAAACCACACTTTCTCCTCATGCACAGCCCGCAAAGGAATAACTCGCAAAAATCCTAACAATCACAAGGCAAACTAAACGTATTCAAGAAACCCTAGCAAAGCTGCCATAAATTTTGTTGACCAAAAATTTAATCATCAAAGACGACTTTTAAACAGTAAATATCAGCAAATCTTATTTAGGATGTGAAGTTTATTCCTCTCTTATATTACTATATCAATTTGCTTAGAAAGCATGAAAACTGTGCTAGTCACTAATCGAACAAAGAAAGATGTTTGCTAACCCCATAGTAAATCTTTCTACGCGGTGCATATATAGAATCACAGGGAGGGTCCCATTGGGCTCAAACTTTTAACAATCTTTTGTAAAAAATGTCAAATGCAGCAACTTCTCTTGAAGTTTTCGGTCAGGTTCTCTTAATATATACCAATTTTTAATGAATTTTCACATATATACAAGGTCCAAGATGAAAGCTTCTCACTAGGTCACCCCAGTACAAAAACAACACTTCCTCCTCATGCACATCCCACAATGAAACAACTCACAAAAACCCTAACAATCCACGGCAACGTAACATAATCAAGAAACCCTAACAAAGAAGCCCTAAATTTTCTTGACCAAAAATATAATTAAAAAAAGTAACTATCAAAAAGAAAAGGCAAATCTTACTTACTATGTGAATGTCTTCGAACCCAGAAAGAGCAAGGGTTTTAAGCAACTCACACCCAATACCACCAGCACCAACCATGAGCACTTTAGCACCCTAATAAATAATAAAAAAAAAAAAGAGCATCAAGAACTAACAAAACCCATCAATATTATCCAAGAAAGGGTGCTCAAAACATCAAGAAAATACATATACATACCTTAATTGCAGACAAGTGTTCCTCGGAAGCCATTTGAGAAAGAGAGATAGATACGGAAGAGATACAAGTTATGCTTTATGAAAACAGTATGAGTTGACTACATAGAAAAAGGTACAAGGGGAATGGGAATCGGAAGCGAGAAAGAGGTGAAACAGTGAGAGGAATCTTGAGGGATTTTAGCGGAAAGGGCGCCAAAGTGAAAAAGAAAACCAAGTTATTTGGGAGAAACCTCTGTGGTTCGTGCTGCTCTCCTCTTGGACTCTATTTTAACCTATGGCCTTCGGGCTTCGACATAACCTATGTTATTTTTTTTATATATATATATATATATATTTTATTTAGTTTTTGGGATATCAATTAATGGCATAACGTATGGGTTGGTTCAATTTATTAAAAAAAAAATGCAACGAATTTTCTAACTTTTAAACTTTATGAAGACCTAATTTTTTTCTATTAATTCCTTATGTTTTGAGTGATTGTAACATATTATTTCATAATTTATTATATAATAGTTGAATAGTATTATTTTTATAAATTAGATAATATTGTATAGGAAGGGGTATCAATGTCATCGTATCATATTGCTTTATACATAAAATGAGATTCTTGATTGTTATTTGTTGAATTTATAATGCATCATTATAACAAAATTTAAATAAGAATTAAAATATAATTTGTAATCAAACTATTGTTTCTAATTAATTATTCATTTTTAAATTAATATGTCTATTAAAAAAATAATGATTTGACGTAGTAAATTTTGTCATTTTGTTCATATTGCTTATGAAGTAGTTAAAAATTTAAGAGATTCAACAAGTACTACATTTTTTAAAGTAATTAATTAAGGATATAATATATAAAAATTTGTCTTTTCTTTTATCAAAATTGATAAATAATTAAAAAAAAAGAAAAATAAATATATAATTAGGGACTGAGGAAATAATAACTAACAATCATTTAATTTAAACAATTTATAAAGGAGAATGGTAATGTAGATATGAACAAATAAGTGATGTATGAAATTTGTGGAAATGTTTTTTAACATAGCTATATTTTTTTAGCATTAATTGTTTGGATTAGAAAAGAATTGAGAGAGTCGAAGAACAAGGATATTCATGTTCTCCGAATCGATTTTCAATTGACATCAAAAGCAAACTTAACCAATTTAATCATATATAAAATCAAATTAAAATGTTATACACATTTTAGTGTTTTTGGTATGATTAAATTTGATTTAAAATACTTTAATTTTAATTAATTAAAATATATTAATTTAGTGCCTCGAGCTATTTTAGTTATTTTAAAAAAATTTAAAATAAAAAATCAATCACCCAAAAGAATTTACACAAACAAATAGTTAGAGAGGAGAATGTAATATTATATGTATATATAAATTGATCGCTGGACTATGTGTCTTGTGAAATATATGTGTAAGTGAATCATTTAACCCATGCCTATGCAATATGTATGTGTAATTTGGTTATTTAACATTCACGCATATTTACAATATATATGTGCAAAATTGACTATTTAATATTTGTGCATATGAAATACTTCACAAATTACACATAAAAAAATAATTTGTATTAGGTAAAAAAATTTAAACTTGAGACCTCTAACATAAAAATTATAAACTTAAATCACTGGAGAATATAAATACACAACTAAGTGTGAAACAAATGACAAATTTTTGTAGTGCTAACGTTATGAAAGTGAGTAATGTATTATACTCTTATTTGTCATGCAGAGTTTTTCGAAAGTCAATTTAACTGATTCTCAAAATTAAATTACATTACATTAGTTTAATCTTTTAAACAAAAAATTCAATTATTCAAAAATTCTACAAAAAATTCTATAAATTTCAATTTTTTGAATATTAATATGTTGAAAAAAATAAGCTATAAAATGTTACTTAAAATTTTATAGTTTGATTCTAAAAATTAAATTATAACCATTAAAAGTGGTCAGAGATAGTATGAGTTAATCAATTCCTTTTTTCTTTTGTTTTTTTTTTTAATGAGAAATATAAAAGTATCCCCTCAGCCTATGCCCGAAATTCTAGAGACACACTTATACTATACCAAGGTCCTATAATAAGCTATAGAATATTACTTAAAATTTTATAGTTTGACTCTAAAAATTAAATTATAACCATTAAAAGTGGTCATAGTATAAGTTAATCAATTCCTTTTTTCTTTTGTTTTTTTTTTTTATGAAAAATATAAAAGTATCCCCTCAGCCTATGCCCGAAATTTTAGAGACACACTTATACTATACCAAGGTCCTATTACCCCTGAACTTATTTTATGAGTAATTTTCTACTCCTTTTCGACCTACGTGACACTAGCTTGAAAAAAATATCAATAGCGTTGGATCCACAAGATAGCGTTACGTAGGTCGAAAATGATTAAAAAAATTGTCAATAAAATAAGTTCAGGGATAATAAGACCTTAGTATGATAAAAATATGTCTATGAATTGCGGGCATTAAAAAGTATTTGTGCATTATCCCTATTTTTTAATATAAAACAAAACCAGCTTATGAAAATCAATAGCATTGGATGTTCGATACTTAATTTTGATAATTAAAAATAATTTAATAGTTACATATTAAAGAAAAATATAAATGTTCATTTTTTATCTAACGTTTAAAAATAAAAATCACATAAAAATGCAAGATCTTTCACTTTTAAATTCTAATAAAATAAAATTATCGTCATTATTTAAGTAAGAAATTTGAAATCACTCGTTAATGTTAGCTATACATATTATTAAGTTAAATATCATTAGAAGTGAACATTGATAAAGTGCTCCCTGAGAAATGAAACTCTATATCCAATTTACGAAGTACTTAAACATTCCACAGAATTCTTACTAATCAAAAGTTAATTCCTAAATTATGTTCAGTTTAATTAATTTAATTTTGGATGATTTACGTTTTACTACTCCTCTACCTATTTAAAGAGGCGTTGTACGGAAAAAGGAACAAAATAAAAAGAAAAGGAAAAGCTGGGGGCCTGGGAGTGAGAGAATAGTCGACGGCACCATTTTCAGCCAAGTGCCAACGCCTTCTGTCACCTGCAAATCTCACCTATTTTTCTTCATCAGTCTGCTCTACCAGTAACTCTTCAGGTTTGTTCAAAATTGTTTTCTTCAAATTGAAGCTTCATCCGCTACCTAACTTCTATCTGAATCAGATTCTCTTTCTGTAAAACCCCCCTTTTTTTTTTCTACGACTATTTTTCTCCAAAATCCCCATAAGTTCATTTTTCGCTTCAAATTTTATTCATCGCTGTGTTTTACAAACAGTGAGTGGTTTTTCTTTAGTAAAAGTAAATTTTACTGATGGGTTGTGATGGGGTTTTGATCATGCGTCCATTGGTACCGATGAGGATGTCCTGTGTTGATATTTTGTCATGCATGTGTGTTTTCAGTTAGAAATTATTAGCTACATTGTGTTGATCTTTTGTCTTTTTTGTTGAATTAAAGTGAAAATGGACTTAGCAACGGAAGGATGGCGGAACAATTTTGCTAAACCAATGGCGAAAAGGGCTCAGCCGTACAGCCCCAGAGGTAGATTCCCCTATTTTTTCCCCTCTGAATACCCATACTATCAATTATACACACATGTGTAAGAGGGTTTTTCTATGTACTCACTATGTGGCATCAATCATGTATCAGGCCCATATTAGTTGGGTCGACCATACGAATGGTCCCTGTTTAGGTCTATGTTCAATTGATTATTCATTTTAATTTAGCTACTTTTACACTGGTCATCAACTCACCACAACCCTGTCATTTAGCTGGACCAAAGGCAAGATCTATGGTTATGTTACATAGATAGGGACTCCATTACAACAACATCAACATCATCATACCCAGTGAAGATAGAGACTCCATTAAGAGTACATAATGTGACTTAGTTTTTAGGTTGAGTTTAGTGGAGAAATCAAGTAATACTCCTTCCATCCCAATTTTATAACTTAATTTTGACATGACATGATTAGTAGGAAAGAACTCGAAAACAAGAATTGTTCGATTTGGAGTATTTGTTATGGGTTTGTGCTATGTTGCTCGGACTCGGCAAAAATGCTACCACACTTGTCTTGGATCCTCCAAAAATGCACTACTTTTGAAGGGCGTGACACATTTTTGGAGGATACAACAGACACCCAGTGACATTTTTAAAGAGTACAAGCAACATAGGTTTTGTGCACCAAATGTTGACTTGTCTTCTGGGAGCATAATGGAGGTTAAATTATATTCTTCATTTGTTTTGATTGAATATCTTAAATTTGACTTTACCTAGAGGTTGAATGAGGAGTTCAACATTTGAATTATTTGTATTTGTTGAGCAAATGAGAGAGAAATAGGTGTATGGAGAAGATAAAGTGGATATCATGCGGTGTTTTAAGTTCTCTTTACAAAGTGGATACTTATTTTTGAATAAGCTAGAAGATGTGGATGTTTAAATCGAAATGAAAGAGTAAGAAATAGTACTGTGCACCCCACTTAACTTTTATTAGTTAAAAAACACATTGAAATCATCCTTTTAAAAAGGTTGATTTCATATTGGCACGATGCTAAAAGGAATATAGTACAATACAAAAAGTAGAATAGCTACAACAACAAAGTCTGTGCAATCCCACAAGTGGAGTATGGGGAGGGTAGGATGTACGCAGTCCTTACCCTTACCTTGTCATATATTCCATTGTCATCTTGTCTACTATTCTCGTGCCTTGTGATTGAACTTTTATTTGTGGAACAGATTTGTTTTCCAAGGGGATAAAAAAGATGAAATTTGATGAAAGTAAAAACCAGAGTAGTCCTACTGCAGCTGCCACTAGTTGGCGGGAAGAATGCGAACATGGAAAAGAAAAGGGGTCTTCAAGAGTTGCCAACCGCTCCGAAACTTTTGCAATTCCAGACTTGCTCAAAGTGTTAGATTCCGGCAAATTTGGAAGTGTCACCAGAGAGATTGAGGACCTTATTATGCGGCGAATGAAGGCAGTGAACTCTTGTTATGCAAGTGACCCTTCTCTTCCCAACAAAGTCTTGGAATGGGAAAGGAACCATGAATGCGCTTTCAAGGGAAATCAGCCTTCCCCCGCTGTGATTGACTTGGAGGATGGACAGGAAACTAACAACATTGCTTCAGGGCCAATGATTTCTGCATGTTTACCTTCAGCTGAGCTGCTGGTTATTATTGATTCAGACGATGAAGACACTCAGAAGGAGACTATTTCTCCATCCCAGGGGATATACTCTCAGATAAACCCCATTCTGGGGATGCCCTTGAAAAATGCTGCCCTTGATTTCCAAATTAAGGATTTTATGGTAAGTCATACGAGAATGTTAAATCTTACCTGTTTGAGTTAATCTCATGATTTAATATAAATATGTGGTATCTCTAGGCTAAACAAGGAATAGGAAGTTTGAAAATACCTATATGTGTGCATACATATTAGTGTTTAGACTATCTAGTGGATGATTGAGAAAGAGACTCTCTCTAATGTATTGATCGACAAATCTATCATCCTACATCCTGCATTGATAAGAACTCAAAATATGTCTAGAAAATCTGTGAGGTTTGTTTAATATAGGATTGTTGGGAACTTTGTTAGACACTCTTGACCATCTGAGAGAGCATATTTAAGTTAAGCTGTCTTGAATTGTGTGTTGATGTCTACTATCCCAATAGATTCAGTTGCTATTTGCATTTGGTATTGAGTTTTCGTCCTACATTATGGAGGTTAACTGAGGGTAAAGGTGCAGATACTGGTTGTGAAAGGTCATTTTCTAATTACTGCTATACTAGTTTGATGAAACACCAGATGATTATGATTTCTTGGTGATGAATACTGAGTTTTTCCCTGTTCTCCGTGATCTTGAGCTCAGAAAATTATTTCTTAAGAACTATCACTCTTTGCCTGTACACCTAGTAGCAGACTTGTTTTTTTTATGAAAGGTATAATATTATCTAAAAACAGTACCAAGGAGTTACCGGAGTTGTACAAAAAATCTTGGTGCAAATGGCGTGCTCCTTCTAAGCCTTCAAGGGGTCCATAAGTTCAAGGATATCACATATATAAGTTCATCTTTCCTTATACTCTAGCAATATAAATTCTGGATACTTTTGTAACATAAGAAATGCAATCACAATCATTAACCCTTCAAACATCCTCCTGTTCCATTCTACCCATATAGCCCACAATACACACAACAAAATTTTATTCTATACTCTCCTAATCTCTTCTTAGTTGCTTAGTCTTCTGTCCATTTCAGCTATAAAGCAGTTGCTCCACATTCCTAGGCATCACCCACTGCATTCCATAAAGCTTAAAGAACATATTCCATACTTGCCAGGCCAAATTGCGGTGAATGAAGGGGTAACTAATTGATTCAACAGCCTGTTGACACATAGTACATCCGCTACAAAATCTTTATAGATGATTTTGTGTTATACAAGAGTCTAAGCTGCAACCCACTCTGAACAAGTCACTTTAGGTGGAGCTAGCGTTTTCCAAATTAGATTCCAAGGCCAATTTCTGCGTCTAGGCTCATCTTGTTTCAATAAAATCTAACCAAAAGACAGGGCTGAAAATTTTCGTTTATTTCTTCTATTCATATGATGACTTTCTCCGCACAATTTTAGGGCCTGGTTATGTATTTTTCCTATTCCCACAACACAAGTGATCCTTAGTGCTGTTCTCCCTCCTGCACCCAATGCCTCCATTATTCCTAAGATAGCAAAGAGCGGGTGGAAGTTGAACTTCAAAGGGTTATCACCACAAAGCAATTGATTGTTAACTCTTCCCCTTTCGCGTCCTCGCTCCTAGAACTGCAGAATACGCGGAAAATCTGCTGTAACTTGAGAACCTTCTCCCTTTTAGTAGTCTAGGACACTTAAACATGTTCAGTCAATACTGCTCTTTTCTCCTCCAAACCCGCTTCTCCTTCCTCTAGATAATATTACAGATTCTTGAGGGCCAATCAAAAAAGAATGCAACACCATCTTGCTTTATATATTGTTGTTTATGATTGATCTGAGGTCCTTGTGTCATTTTTATCCAGTCATATTTCTTATGCTTTACTAAACTTTTTGAAAAATGCAGGGCAGGGAATATGGTGAAAGACAGATTTCGGTAGAAGCTGTAAGCCTTGCTGGCGAAGCTGAAATAGAGACAGATAAAGGTGTTTATGTCGGTGTAGAAGATGATGACGAGATTGATGATGGTGCCGAACAGCCTGATGAAGGTTTGACAGACATATGGAATGAGATGTCATTTGCTCTTGAATTCTCAAAGGTACATTTATTTGACATTGTATTCAGCTCCACAATCAGAACTTCAGTAATTTTGACCATATAGCCATGAAAAGTTCTCTTCTTTGCTAGATTCTTGCCACTATATATGTGAGATAAAGTGTGTCCTGGATAGTTTCTAGAAATTTAGGACAGACTTAATAATTCTCTGTGCAGATAATTCTAGTTTATCAGCTTCTTTTGGGTGTTTCCATTGTTTATTATGTACCATTATTTTCCCTGCTAAGCTTTTAAGTCTGAGAATGCAATTTTTATAGGCATATCACTTTATCAGAAAAGGCTATCAACTTTCCAGTTGCTCCAACTTTCAAATGCATCCTTGATGTTTAGCACTGTAATCTGTATGCACTTCTTAAATCATATTAGAATATATTGCTTGCAGTGCCTTTCTGGTAGCATCCTTAAGAAATATTTGCTGTATCGGCATTTATTTATTTACCAAATCACCCTACAGTTGATTTTTTAAAACCACACGCATAGTTGTTTGTACATTAGATCACATCAAAATACACTTGCTGTTGCAATTTAAAGAGAGTATTTCTTCTAATGTTCAGAGTCATCCGTTTAACTTTCTGTTTATGTAAATTGATTCTTTCCTGCCAATCAAATATTTTATATTAATAGTAATATTAATATTTGAACTCTGTTGCATGTAAAATAGGATGTTGCTGCTGAACCTTCACCAGATGAGCATACATTTGAAGAGGAGGACGAGTGTGATCATTCCTTCATCTTGAAAGATGATATTGGTTATGTGTGTCGTATATGTGGAGTCATTAAGAGAAGTATTGAAACCATCATAGAATTTCAGTATTCGAAGGTCTGGCTGTCATTCCTAGATCATCTTTTGCTTTGGATCTTGTTCTTTACACCTTTTAGAAGCATGGAAAAAAATCAGTGCATTGATCATGATTATTCTGTGTTAACTGTTTGATTGCTAATCATCTGAACTGCTTTTGACTGATATTATGTTGTGTAACATCTGTCATTTGGTGTCACCTAGTTTGTTGTCGTCTTCATTGTCCAAGCAGTGCACATTTTTTCGTATTCCAGTCACTAGAAAATGGAACTTTTTATATTTTTAGAAAACTACAACATCAGAAGGAAATGAATGATGATTTTGTTACTAAAGTAGAAATTGTATGGCCTCTTTCACAAATGATATGGGTGTTGAACAAGAATTTTCTGGGAAGTGGTTAAGTTATCAAAAGATTTGATTAGCTCATTGTTGTGACCCTGTCTTAACAACTCTTGAGGTAACATTTTGGGCAGGTTTAGTACAAATCGTTGATTTAATTAGATGTCTTTTAGTCCAAGCATCTGGAATTTTTTTCAAGGCCTTAGTTTTGATTTTCTTAACAGGCCGCCAGGAGTACAAGAACATATCACTATGAAGGTCGGTCGGTAAAGGATATAGGGCCTACTGAACTCCTTCCTGATGGCATCATTCCATCTGATGACATTGATATGACGGAAATTTGTGTTCATCCAAGACATAGGAAACAAATGAAATCTCACCAAGTTGAGGGATTTAATTTTCTTGTTAGCAACTTGTTGAGAGATAAAGGAGGCTGTATCATGGCTCATGCCCCTGGATCTGGCAAGACTTTCATGATAATCAGCTTCCTACAAAGCTTCATGGCTAATAATGATAGAGCTAGGCCTTTGGTTGTGTTACCTAGAGGAATCTTGGGTACATGGAAGAAAGAGTTCTTGAGGTGGCAGGTGGATGAAATTCCCCTCTATGACTTCTACTCAGTAAAAGCGGATAATAGATCTCAACAATTGGAAGTTCTTAAGCAATGGTCACAGGAAAGAAGTGTTCTTTTTCTGGGCTATAAGCAGTTCTCAACAATTGTGTGTGACAATGTTGGTAGTGCGACTGCAGCTGCTTGTCAGGAGATTCTGCTGAAGTGCCCGTCAATTCTCATTCTTGATGAAGGTCACACTCCGCGCAACCAAGACACTGATGTTTTGACTTCACTTGAGAAGGTCCAGACACGCCTGAAGGTGGTGCTTTCTGGCACATTATACCAAAATCATGTTAAAGAGGTCTTTAACATTCTGAACCTTGTGCGTCCAAAATTTCTCAAGCTGGAAACATCCAGAAGCATTAAAAGGACAATCCTAAGCAAAGTGGCAAGCTCAAATAGAAGGAACCTCCTGAAGAAAAGTAGTGACAATGATTTTTATGAGCTCGTGGAGCATACACTTTTAAAGGATGACAATTTCTCAAGGAAGAGTGCTGTCATACTAGGTCTGCGTAAAATGACCGAAAAAGTGCTTCATTATTACAAGGGAGATTTCCTCGAAGAACTTCCAGGTTTGGTGGATTACACTGTCCTTCTAAAGCTCCATCCTAAGCAGAAAAGTGAAGTTGCAGAGCTGAAAAAACTGGGAAGAAAGTTCAAAATCAGTTCTGAAGGAAGTGCACTGTATGTGCACCCACAATTGAAGAGCCTTTCAAGAAACTGTTCTGCTAAAGATAGAGTTGATGAAGAGAAAATTGATACTCTATTAGAGAATTTGGAATTGAGGGAAGGAGTGAAGGCCAAATTCTACCTGAATCTGCTGCAGCTGTGTGAAACAAAAGGTGAAAAAATGTTAGTGTTTAGCCAATACCTCTTGCCTTTGAAATTCTTGGAGAGGTTGACTGTTAAGACTAAGGGTTACAGTTTGGGGAAGGAACTATTTATGATCACTGGTGATACAGACGGGGACATCAGGGAGTCCTCAATGGAGCGATTTAACACTTCACCGGATGCTCGTGTTTTCTTTGGTTCAATTAAGGCATGTGGTGAAGGAATATCACTTGTCGGGGCATCGCGGATTATCATATTGGATGTGCATCTCAACCCATCAGTAACCCGTCAAGCAATAGGACGTGCATTCCGACCAGGCCAGGAGAGGAAAGTATACACTTACAGATTGGTGGCCTCAGATTCACCTGAGGAGGAAGATCATACAACTTGTTTTAAAAAGGAGTCTATTGCAAAGTTATGGTTCGAGTGGAGTGAGAATTATGCTCAGCCCGATTTTGAGATGGAGACTGTCGATATCAACAACTGTGAAGATTTGTTCTTGGAATCATCACGTCTTAATGAAGATTTGGTGGCTCTGTACAAAAGGTCAGTGAGAACTACTTCCTCCTAATGAAAACTTACTATGTTATTTTGACCTTTATTTCTGATTTCTTTCTCCATTTTCAGGTAGATAGTGATTGAGAAGTATCAAACAGCTCCTTAAGTGCAGATGTGGTCGTCTAACAAATGGTGGATCCATCATGCCAATGAACTCTTTAGTGACCTGACAGGAAATGCTGTGTTATTATTTGCAGACTGCATGTTAACTATCTGACAATTAGTTTTGTTCAAATTATGTCGAAGTTCAAACTGATTGTAAATATTTTTCCATTGCTAAGACTTCTCGTTTTGTTTAAATCTCTTCATTGTGCCTCCTCTTTAGCATTTTTCTCTAAAATATGCTAGAGATAGAGATCTGAAAGGAAATTAGTAGACCTATACTTTCACCAAAGTTCATTTGCTATTGCTCCCCCCTCTCGTTGTCATTATGTTTGCGCCTCGAAAAGACTAGTTTATTAAGCTTTATCAATAGAGAGATATAACACCTTGAAATCTTATCCCAACCCTCTTAGCTAACAGTGAAAACACAAGATTTGGTATGAGCCTGTCTCTGAAACTTCTGCTTAGGGATAAAAAAAAGAAAAGAGACCGTGTGGGACTAGGTCGAGGGTAAGATATAAGAAAAGTGTAGTATATAACAAATGCCTAACTAAAACTACAACAGTTGCGTGTCAATTCAAGCAAATTGGGATTGACTATATAATAAACTCCACCTATCAAAAATAATAACATCTTTCACAGACTTTACAGATTTTAACAACTTATACCCAACCAATATTTTGCTATATTACAACAGTGATCAATGAGACTGTTACTGTAAGCTTCAAACTAATCATCCAATGGAAGATGAATGCTGAGGTACTCAAAACTAGCAGTTTAATTCTACAACACATACAAAAATCATGTAGCAGATGGTAGGAGCCAGAATGGTTGCTGCCTGTTCCCAGAATCCAAGCAGTTGAATTCTGCTGTTTCAGGGACCATAGTAGTAGGTGCTGTACTGTACATGTCATCTGCCCTTAATGGTACATAACTAACATGAGTCTCGATGGACATTGGTAGGTTGCTTCCTTCACCTTGCTGCAACCCCAATGTAAGTGAAACTCCATTGGGTAGTACATTTCCACTTCCAAAACTACCAAATTCTGAGAATCTATCGTTGCTTTGAACAAACGCGTCCTGAAAAAGGGTGCAATTATCCATAGCAGGCAGGGGTTCCTCTGTTTGATTTTCCATTCCAGATTGACTTTGAGTTTCTGCATTACTTGCTCCCTCCATTTCTGCATCAGCTTCATGGTAAGATTTTGACTCCAGGATTTGGCCACTATTGTACTGCTCAAATTCTGAAGCTGTATTCTGGTGCAATTCTCCTCTTTCTTCAACTTTTGAGTCTTTTGATGCAAGTCTGGGGGCAACCTCTGATGAAGAATTTGAGTCTATCTTAGCATCACCAGCCTCTTCTTTGTACATTTCCTCAACCATGGGTTTCCAAAGACGAACTCGTGCATTTATGAACCAATTTGATACCTGAAACATGACACCCATTCATCA
This sequence comes from Solanum lycopersicum, assembly GCF_036512215.1. Classification (NCBI taxonomy): domain Eukaryota; kingdom Viridiplantae; phylum Streptophyta; class Magnoliopsida; order Solanales; family Solanaceae; genus Solanum; species Solanum lycopersicum. Next base: position 92,885,649 of record NC_090800.1, read on the forward strand.
ATGAAATATTGAGCCACGACCAAACGTCCATCAACGCAAATGAACCAAATGCATATGATTTTGTGATTGGCAAAAGCCTGCTATTTTTGAACCAAATGAACTTTTCTTTAAGAAACTATAGACTTTGTTCAGTGCACAAAAGTCAAATTTAAGAACTTTGTGTGTTACTGCACTGATGCAGGAAGGAGCCCTCTACCACATGATCCAGTTGACTTAAAATTTTAGAACTCATCTTCAGTAATCCATCAGCCGGAATAAACGAACGAACACCTAAAGATTTTATACAAACTCAGCACTTTATGGTGATCATTGTAAGAAAAGTGAAGTTTCAAACATGTGTGTAAACACTCTTTGCATGAACAAAAATTTGGCTCCAGTTTCCAGACCATCCTTTAAGTTAATCTCATGTATGGAATAATCCATGTGGCTGAGTTCTGTAGGTTCAAAATAGGATAAATGTATTCACCAAAGTAAGACTAATGGAAAATGTTTCAGATGCAAAAATACACATGCTGACAGAAAAACCTTATACCTGACTTCTCGTTAAGCCAGTTTGCCTTGCTAGCATAATTTTTTCAGAATCTTTCGGGTAGCTGGAAAAGAGAAACAATTACAAATTAGACGACGACCAAAGTTCTTTTGAATGACTGAAGTCTCCTAACAATACAAATTCAAGAAAAAGCTTAATAACGTGTGCTGGATGCAGTCTAAATTAATCAACTTACGGATGAAGAAAGTGCTCAAAGAGCCAAGCACGCAAAACTGAAACAGAGCTTTCAGGCAATCCCCTCTGAGGCCTCCAGGCATGTTGTTGCATCATACCAAGCTGCTGCAGGGCTCTCTGCTGTCTAATATGCTGATCCACAAAACGCAGGCGTGATATTCCAATCGCTTTGCTGTTTTCTGAAGCATCTTGCTCTCCAAGACTTCTTCGTGATGCTCGAATCTGATCGCAGATTGCATCACGCAAGCAACGAAAGTGTCTGGAAATTGTCTGAAGAGCAAGAGCTGTGTATGGTTTTGCTGCTCCATCTCCAGCTACTACATCAAATGATGAGACCACTATTTGCATCTGATGATAATATTGTCTGTACCTTCTATCAATCTGTGACAATACACCATAGTTCAACTTCCACTTCATGCAAATTACACATGGCAACAAAAATAACATACCCGATGTAATTCCACAAGTGGGGCCTGGGGAGGTAGGATGTACACATACCTTATCCCTACCTTTGTGGGCTAGAGAGGTTTGTTTCTGATGGACCCAAATGCAACATCATGATAAAAAGAAAAAACCGACAGCAAAATAGGAAAACCAAACAAATGAAACAATAGGTAATAGTGAAATTAGGAGAACAAGATGTACCACAACTCTTGGCTACCTATACTCATCTGCCCTTACCCTCGACCTATGAATTTTCCTATCTAAGATCATGTCTTCAGTAAGCAGATCGGAGAACTCTCTTACATTCTTGACGTTTGCCCTAAATTATAAATCTAGACACGTACTAGAACAATTGAAGGAAGAATATACATTCAGGAATAATACCTGCTACAAAGGTATAAACTGCAGCCTAATTGTGAACTCTCAATACCATCAGTGCATTCATAAACTTAATTACTAGAAACTCTGGCAGAAGTGGACAAGTAAAAAGAAGGATGCCAATATACAAGAAATTCCCTTCATTAACTGAACACAAGTAACGAGGTAAGGTCCGCGTACTCGCTATCCTTCCCAGACCTCACTTGTGGGAATACACTATGTTACTGTAACTTAACATAAATAACCATTATCCTACACTAGGAATTGACTATTTTCCCAAGATAGATATAACACCATGGTATCACCCATGTTTCAATCATGTGCTCATGAAACTGAACATTTTGCAGGCCTTTCCACAAATTTATGCCACTGAGATTAGCTACCAAGCTACACTTCTAGTGTCATTCTAGCAGCGGGGAGAAAAGAAAGGGAGGGGGGAAAGGAAAATAATAACTATAGGTGTTTTTGGATTAACATTTCCTTGATGCAGTTTTGTTCAACTTCAACCCTCATTGCCCACATTCCCAGGTAAATCTGAGGACCCAAGAGTATATCTTGTATCATTCTGCAGTTAGTCATGCCTTGTAACCATTACTTTGCCATTTTAGAGAAGCCACTCACTGGAAATATAGTAATAAGTAATGATACTGCTATAATAGTTAACTCTCTATTAGTACCCTATGAAGTGAGTATCCAAACTAAGTTATTGTATTACCAAATTCATGGAAATATATTTGAGAACAACTTCAAAATGTGCATGGAAGTTGAAATATCATCAGATAATATGCTTCATTCATGGTATTTTCTTTGTCAGATAATAGTTAATCTATTTCATCACAGTTAGAAGGTCTCTCAGACAAGTAAGTCGATGGAAAGATGAATGTGGACAGTCAAAGAAGTCCTCAACATACTGCAGCCACTAGTTTGACTCCTTTCAACGCAATCATCAATTGAAATAAGAAAATAAAAAATTTGTGAAGCATTGGATTAGAACATCGGAAATCATCAAAACTGATACACAAAAAAATATTTCCATAGGCCATACCTCATCCAGCATTGACAGAAGTTTGGTCAGTTTGTTCTGCACTTCTTGCTTCTCGGTAGCTGAAAGTTCACTTTGGTTGTTTTTGGACTCATGAGGATTTGAACCTCCATTTGCAGGAGTATCTGATGATATATTTTTCGAGTCCAGGTCAGGCTCTCTCGAATCCTTTGTCAACTCTTTCTTAGAATTTTGCTCCTTGATGGCCTTTCTGACACTAACAACCTCATCAAGCAAATATTGAGCTGCTTTCAAATACTTCGAGCTGGGAATGGTCCTTGCAATACTCGACGTACCATATGGAGAATTATACCCTTTCATAGCATCCAAGTCTCTTCCAGGATGATCCGGAGGAAAATAATCAGCATTTCTTTGTTCTTTTGGTTGGGAATTATCACCATCTCCAAAGGACATGTTAAAACCGCCACCTTGGTTAGGATTCTGAGATTGTACATGTGAAATTCCAATTCCAGATGGTATATTGGAGCCAAGACTGAGGGATAATCCTTGACCCTGCACATTTTGTGCAACTTGAAAGAAATTATCAGCTAGCATCTCATTTCTGCTATCTCTCCATGAAGAAAAATCCTGAATTCCCATCCGCGATTCTCCAAGATTTGACAATACTTCTTGTTGGGATGTGTTGGAGGACGTGGCTCCTATAGATGGGATATCGATGCAGCTGTGTTGCTGTTGGGAAGTACCCGTCAACATATCTGAATATGTCCCAGAAGAAGAATAGTTCATGAACACCATCATGTTTTCCGGAGCATTTGAAGCTTCTGAATAAGATTCAGGCAAAGATTGCCTAAAATATTGAAATGTCTGATCAGCATCTCTTTGATTGCTTGGACTAGGAAAATAAGTGGCCATCTGTAGTACTATTCTCAATGACTTTTTTACTTGGAGATGATTTACTATCGAGTTTCAAATCTATCAAATTACAATCTCCTGCAAACAGAAAGTTATGATTTCAGTGACATGAAAATGACAAGCACTATGGCACTAAACTATATAGAAACATGAAATTAATTAGTTAACGTATTGGTAGGGGTAAGCTCTGCTTACATCCTACCCTCCCAGACTCCACTTGTGAGATTATATTTTGAATATCTTGTATTGGTTGAATCCTTATCCATGTTTTACGCACTTCGCCAATTTCAAACTCTAGGAAGATGATCCGAAAACATGATCAAAGACACGACGAATGTCAAACATCAAAAGCTGTTGCAACTGCTGTACACGTTTATTTATATATGCTTCACTTCTACATATTCTTCATTAAAATCAAAGTGATTTCCAATCAGAATTCAAAATCAACTAACAACAACATATCCAACATAATTCCGCAAATGAGGTCTGTGGGGATGGGCAGGATATAGGATGACCTTACCCTACTTTTAGAGAAATTAAAAATCAACTCAAACATTAATATAATAACCAATAACATATTGAAACACCCATCTTTCCCAATTCTTATACCTTCCAAAACTCCAAACCTAGTCAGACAACAAAACAAAATATCCATACCAAAAAGTTGAGAATCCATTAAACAAAATAATCTGTTCTGAAATCTGAACCCATTCAATAATAAAATTCAGCAGCAACCATTTTCCAATACTAATCACTTTTTTTTTATAAAAATATACATATATATAATTGGGGAGAGGATTATAAGACGGTGAATCGAACTTATACCAGTAAAATTAAAAATTTAGATAGCAAATCAACTGAGCTAGTAAAATTTCGTAATAACAAAAGTATCATGAAAGCAATTGGGGATTACTAAATTACTACTACTATTATGTAGTACTATTTCTTTTCTTCTTTACCAGCCACTGACAACAATCCATTTGTTTTGTGAACAAAGTCAAAATGGAGAAAATATTTTAGTATAATAATACTAATCTTTTACCTGAAAACCAGCAATATTTGTGTCTTCTCTGGGGAACAGAAAAGCTTCAATTGACCAAATTGAAAACAAAAAATCTGATCCCTATACTCAAATTATCATATTCTAATTCTCAGGCATAACACAAATCAAAAAGACAAAAAAAAAATCCAAAAACCCAAAAAAAAAAAATGAGAAGAAAAATCAAATCTTTAATACAAAGTAGTAGTACAAGAAATTATCACTCCTGTAGTACTCTTCTAAATTATCATATATTCTCTATCCATCATTTTATCTATATTTTCACACGTGAGAGTTTCACAGAACCATACAAAATATCACACGTGTACAATCTCTCTCTAAATTCACTTTTCTTTCTCTCTCTATATCTACATGAAAGCTCCAAATAATGTTCTTTATCAAGAAAAAAAAAAACTTTCCTAGGAAAAATTATGAACTTTCACTTTCAATCTCTATCTTTTTTCCTTAAATGGGGTTTTTATCCTTCAACTTTGTTGTTGTTGTTGTTGTTAACTTGTTAGTTTTAGTTTCTTCAATTATTATTATTTAATGTTTGGTTAAAGAGTGCAATCTCTAACTACCAGTTGGTATGTAGACCTAAAATTAAACCTGCCTTAGCTTCTTTTTCTTATCTTTTATATTTTTATTTCTAAGTTTCTCTTATGTTCCTCTCATCTTAAGCATGCATAGAAGGTATGTTTTATTGTAATATTCACTGTACATAACTTCCTTAAAGATGTCTGTTTGATACAAGAGATAAGGATAATAATCTTGAGATAACTTAAGATTAACTTTATTTTATATTTGATTTGGGACCGTTTAGTAGATGAGATAGACAGTGATATATCATTATTAGTTTGAGACATATCGTAAGTGTAACTATAAGCTAATTACATCATTTTATTAGTTTGGAGTATAATTAATACTCATAATCAAACTTACAACAAAACAATCTCATATTTCATCTAAAAAAAATTCTGGCCCTATGAGATATTTCAATTCACATCATTTTACCAAACGACCTCTTAATTTTAACTATGAGGGGTCAAAGTTTTTTATATAGATGATTTCTCTGTTTAAATTTGAGATTTTTAATATGATGTAACAATTTAATTTATGAAAAGCCTTACTACTGGTCAGAGTATTTAATAAAAGTCCTATTTGTGAAATTTGTTTATTATTATTTGTGTACTACTGAGGTCATATTAAATTTTTCTTGTACTATTTGTCAAACTTTTGAAATGCATGCCTATGGCCAAGTCAAAACGGGATTAAAGAAGATCCTTTTTCAATCAATGAGTCATTATTAGAACTACAGTAATTTTACTGTCACTCTTTTTCTCCCATAATAAGACAATAAATCAAGAACTCCTAGGTGTGTAAAATTAGATAATATCACATTTAATTGAACTTTAAGACATTTGTTATATTTTTATCAAAGATTAAGTAGCTAGGGGCGGCTTAACTAAAATTAGTTAACTGGATAATTAATTACATGATCTAGACTCTTCCCATTCATGAAAGGGTACAAAGAAGAACTGAGGAAAGGAGCAGAGTTGAAGCTTGAGCGGTACTCCTTCTCTTTCAAACTCACTTCTTAAGGTTCGGAGATGCTCGCCCGTCTACCATACTAAATAGATTTGGAAATTCTGCCCGCAAGTGGTTGAAGAGCGGTTTGGGTGCACCCAAACCGCTCTTCTCGGGCAATGTATAGCTTAAGTTGAGCTCGCACCAAACAAAAAAGAATAAGTTTCTAATTTTGAGACCCGTTATAGCATCTTGCTAGTTTCTGTATTATCTAAGCGTCATCGTTTTAATTCAGATAATATTGTACTTTTTTGGGATAATGCACAAGTACTTTTTAATTTGTTATCGAAATTTTAGAGACACACTTATACTATATTAAGGTCTTATTACTGCTTGAACTTATTTTATAAATAATTTTCTATCCTTTTTCGACCTACGTGGCACTTTCTTGTGGGTCCAATGCGTGTAGACATTTTTTTTCAAAATAGTGTCACATAGGCCGAAAAGAGGTAAAAAATTATTTATAAAATAAGTTCAGGAGTTAATGAATCTTAGCAATAATATAAATGTGTCTCTGAAAATTTCGAGCATAAGTTGAGGATACTTATACATTTTCACTACTTTTTTTACTTTTTGTACGTGAAAATATCATGTGTTTAATATGTGTTCGAGTTACTCATAAAATTTGATATAATTTTCATTACAATATATAATATAAGTTGTTACTCAAGTTTTTGTTTTTTTGGTAACGTTGTGAATTATGCCAAACACAGCTCAACTAACATCTACGTGTTAAGGATGTAATTATGATAAGTAATATAATTTGGTAACATATTAAAACAATAATAACTTAAATCCACTGTTTAATTCACCCTCTACCACAATATGACGCAATACAAAAAAACAAATGCATATTGCCAATTGAAGCACACCATGTATACGTATCTATTGATATAAAGGCTTAAAACAAGCAATTAATTAAATGAAATTAGTTGAGTGTTGATACCAAACACCATTATTAAAATTCATGCACCTTAATTAAGATATGTCTAAAGGCCGGCATTTTTTAGCTTATTATAAATCCAAATAAAAACATTAAATAAAACCACTATGACTTTGTCTTAAAAAATTTATGTTAAATTATTGATATGATTGTCTGTTTTTCAACTAAAACGGGATTATATGTATGTTAAAAATTTAAAACATGGCCACCTTAACATGAATACTCCCAATTTAATCAAATTGATTAAACACGTGGCAGCAATCAATTGGAAACAGTGTTTTTGATTACCTACTAGGGGAGTTTGTCTCATTTAATTAAAAGTGAATTTATATATTTTCGATTTCAAACTTCTTGGTGAGATATTGGGACCCTTTATTAGCGTTAGAATAAGAAGACTACTATAGTCTATATATATAGGCGAATTCATGTTATGTTGAAGGCAAGTACCACGCAGGCGGGTCACTCGTTTCGTAGGAGATATTAGGAGAAAAAGATCGTTATTATGTATGATATATTGATATTATTTAGTATTTTTTTCGTTTGAAATTGTTTGTCATCTTGCGTTTATTCAAAGTTAATTTGATTAATTTTCAGAGGTAAATTAGATCACACGAATTTTATTTTTTAAACAAAAAATTTAGATATTCTAAAATTGCATACATATTAAAATTACTTTCAATTTTTATGTGTAAATGTGCATGGTTTATTTGATTTTACTATTGTTTACCGATTATTCAATTTTAAAAGTAGACGATCTTTCTTTTAAGAATTGATAGTTGATGTTTTGTGATTGATCAATTTATTAAGATAACATTCAATTTACTTGCACCAGGCGTTTACACCAAGTCAATACATGCATGTCATGTGTTTAATTTATATTTTATTTAACTTCATTAAATCACGTAATATTAAAAATTGCATTGACTTGGCATAAACACCCGAAGCGGGTAAGTTTTTTTCATTATTTTCCCTCAAATCATTCAAGTGAGAAAATAACAAACATAATTGTCGAATAATATTATATTTTATGACCCTCTAACTAGCTAATAGAAGAATATTTTTCTATTAGCTAGTTAGAGGGTCATAAAATATAATATTATTCGACAATTATCTATCTTAATCCAATTACATAAAATAATTTTTTTTATAATAATTCAAGGGTATAACTGAAAGATGTCTCTTATAGTAAACACAAAATGAAGTGAAAAATAATGAACCAGACATTTGATTAATTTTTTTATTTTGCATAAATAATTCATGCACTAGTGATCCCTGTGTTACTAATCCTTACATTTTAAATCTTTGTATCAAACGACCTCTTAGAGTCAATGGACTTGTTTAAATCCTCTTTGATGAAAAATTATATTACTTACTATTTTATATATATAACAATTTTTTTTATGTATACATACTAATCATATTGTTTTAAATAGAATAATTATACTATATCTTATCATATATTTATCATTACTGTATTAGAGTCCGACTATTTCTAATACACTTCGTATAGAGGCCCATAAAAGTGAAAGCATTCACCTAACAAGGTTTTCATATTCATAGCTTCAACCGAAATTGATATGATCGAAAGAGAAGCAATCCATCGATCTGTTGCACCTTTATATTGTTGAAATCTTATGCAAATATTAAAGTATTAACTATTCTTATTTTTCAAAATCAAAACACTTTGATCTTTTATTACACATTAGGTAGTAGTTGGTATATTTAATTAAGTAATAAGTAATGTATGATCATCTCTTATTGAGGAGCTTGAAAAGAAAAAAAAGATACATATAACACTAAAATACTTATTCTCTTTTAAAAACTATTATGTGAATTAAAATTCTCAACACGAAGGGATATTTTGTTTATAATTTTTTGTTCTTTACTAGTAGTTATTTTTAAATATTTAGATACAAATATTCATCTTCTCAAAACTAAAACATTTTAACGGCCTTATAAATAAAAGTACTGCTTAAAAGTTAAAACCAATATTTGTGCGGAATTTTATAGTATAAAGGGACTTTATTGTATAATTTTAAAATTGGATAGCTGCACTTGCGAATCACATTACTAGAGTATTTTATATATAATTACCCTTTATATATTAGTCTCCCCTTGTTGATGATGTAAGAAATGTGTGGATAAATTTGTTTCCTGGTCAAACTCATAAAATCATGACCAATCCAATCTGTTTATGTTATGATTTTATTTATTATTTGGATTCATTTTATTCCACCTAGTTCAGTCTATTTTAAATTTGGATTAATATATTAGACTAAATTAGTTCATGAAATTTTATGTTCCGAAGAATTTAAAGGATTTCTAAAATTAGGTATTCAATAAAAAACAAACTTTGAATTTAGAATTTAGTAAGAATTGAACTAATTGAGTTTCATTTTAATCTAAATTGCTTTAGTCCAAATACCATATAGGCGGGTTAATAATTCATCCATTTATTTATTAAATCAACTTATTTTGATATTTTTCAAATTTAGCTTAACCCGTCCATTTGACACCTCTACTTACTGACATAACGTGGGCATTTGATATATGAATTGATTACGTGAATCCCGCCTTTTAGTTTACTTATTACCATTATTCCTTATAAGTTTTAGAAAATTTCAAAATTCCTCATTTTGTGCATCACATTTATGTATCTCGCGCATTAAATTAATTTATCATGTATAAAATGTACCTCGCACATCAGATTAGTGTATCTCGCACATCATATTAGTGTATCTCACGCTTTAAATTAATGTATCTCGCACATCAGATCAGTGTATCATGTATAAAATGTATCTCGCGCATTAAATTAGTGTATATTAGATTAATGTATCAGCGTTGATATTATTATATCCGTTTTGAAGCATTTTTATGACTATAAACTTTTAAGGAATAAATTATAACTTTACCTTAAAAGTACGTGATTTCTATAATTTGCCCATAATATATTTGTAACTTGGAGTTTTTCGCGAGTTGCAACCGTAAAATCGCCCCACTTTTTATTGTGCGCGTTGGGTTTATATTGACCCTCAACTATAAATAAGTACATTCTAGGTCAAGCCCAATTCACTTCAGACCCAATTGCCCACAAGAAAGCGTCCTGACCCGAAATCGAAAAACCCCTCTTCCATAAACCCCTAAAATTTTTTGTTTAGCGCAGAAACAAGAAACGCCATTGCTTCTTGTTCGGTGTTCTTGACAATCGAAACTCCATTGCTTCTTGACAATCATATAGATGGGAAAAAACAAGAAGACGATGTCTGGTGGCGATAGCCAACACTCACCTTCCACTATTTTTGTTAACAATTTACCTTATTCTTTCACTAATGCTCAGGTAATTTCTTCTTCTTCATTAATTTCAAGATTCTAAACATTGCGTACTTACCAAGATACTAATTATCTGCAGTTGGAGGAGACGTTCAGTGAAGTTGGACCCATTAGGCGGTGTTTTATGGTTACCAATAAAGGTAATTTCTATTGAAAATTTTGTAATTCAACAAGTGGTGTTGTTTTTCAGTTGCCTATTACTAGGTATCAGTATTTCTTGAAACTTATTAAGTCTCCATCTCAAGTTTCTTACATCTTGATGACGTTTCTTGTCCAATTTTCTTCACTTTTGTGTGCATAGGTTCAAGCGAGCACCGGGGTTTTGGCTTTGTCCAATTGTAAGTCAATGCATTAATTGTTTTTTTTTTCTTTTCTGTTAAGAGTGTCTGGGCCTTCTCAAAATTTCTGATTTAATGACATTAATGGAGTAGTTTGAAAATTGAATGCGATAAATAACATGGTTCTTTTCCTTTGCTCATTATCTGCATAGAATATATCACTTTGTTCATAATTATTCAGCATTCTTGTTCTTGAACTTTTTAAAAAATTGTTTTTTTTTAATTATCTTTGAATGTGAGGTTCCAACTTTACATGATTTGACATTGTAATGAAGTTATAGATCGAAGCATTGCTTCGTAGTTGATAAAGTTACATGAGAGAATTATGTTAAGTGGTACTTTTCCCCATCTTGTGTACGTGGCTCATATATTCTGCAACTCATTCTTCCTCATACATGTTGTCATAGTGCATCTGTAGACGATGCTAACCGGTCCATCGAGCTAAAGAATGGATCAGTGGTTGGAGGAAGGAAAATTGGTGTCAAACAGGCTATGCAGCGTGCTCCTCGTGAACAACGGCAATCAAAGGGGGATCAAGGTTTGTGCTACTTTAGTTTTCAAATGGAAAATTTTGCCATGTTCAACAAGGACAACGACCCTAACAGAAAATACCCCAGTGTTGCTAGTTTGACTTTTCTATCAATTATATTATTTAGAAAGCACTGCAAAAGCAAAAGATGGCAAGGATGGTCCTTCTGCTGAATCAGTTGAATCAGTTGAGGACAAAGAAGCTTCAAACATGGAGGGAACAGGTACTTTAGTTTGAAATGGAAACATGGGCCACATTTCAATAAAGAAAATTACACCAACAGATAATACTCCAATTTCTTTGACTTTTCTATCAATTATATATTATTCAGGAAGTACCGCACAAGCAAAGGACGGCAAAAACGGTCCTTCTACTGAATCAGCTAAGCTCAAACAAGCTTCAAACCCTCAAAGTATTGCACAAGAAAAAGACGGGAAAGATGGTGCTTCTACTGAAGCAGCTAAGCACAAACAAGCTTCAAGCCGGCAAGGAACAGGTTCTGAGCTATAAGCATATGGGTGTTATTTTCAATCTAAATGTAGCTCTTTAGTATCTAGTTGCTGCCTGAGAACCCAGTGATGCTTTAAACTGAATGCCTCAAGTTGTTAGATATTAAACCAAAGGATCAGTTAATACATTCAATGCATATCTTTTATGCATACCTTTGGCAACCAACTTGGCATTTCACTAATTTTATAATGGCTGTTTATGAGTCATGACTTGCCATATAACATGTCTCAATAATATATGAACTCAAATTTAAGAGGCATCATATTTTAGATATCAGTTTATACAATTGTTTTTTGACATTTATAAAAATCTATACTTCAGTAAGTATTTCAAGATTCTTGAACAGATACTTATGTTTGAATAAGTGTTGTAGGTTCTCTATTTCTTTCGGAAAACCTCTTGTATGTGGTCGATTTTGGCCCACTTATCATTAATAATATTTTTTTTTACTTGATAAAAAATAATAGAATAAATAATATATAAGACTTCTAAAAAAGATAATACTTTGCATGAGTTTGTATTTATTTTATCGAGTGAAACTATTAAACTTTTATTTCTCGAAAAAAATGCGATGATTTACTTTTAGATTCAATAATGAGTATCATATGAGTTAATGATTTCTGTTTTTAATGTTTATTGGTGATTTAGATTAATAAGTAATACGAAATCCAATCACATAGTGGGATTTTACTTTATTAACGCATCCCCTGACAATGTAACTTATTGTTGTCAGAGAACTCAGGTAAGCCCGCTAGGAAAAAAAAGGCTACATTGCTTTCCAATGGTGCAGCTGATGATGGAAATTATTCAGGAAAGCAGAGGTAATTTCTTGTGTATTTGATATTTCCGCACTTTCATTTGTTAAATTTCACTATTTTTCTTTATTATGAAAATATTCTGCTGAACCTAGAGCTCGTCGCATCGGGCTTGCCTAGTGTTGGTTACCTCTCCTATGTGGTTTGCGAGCTATTGCATAGGAGCGAGGGTTTTACCTTGTGCGCACCCAAAGGGTAGTGGCTGCGAGTTTTCCTTGCATAAAAATAAATATTCTGCTGAACCTACTTATAGATACCGTTTTGCACTCTGCCAATTTCTGTTGATAATAATTTTGGTATTGCGACAACTACAATAACAACAATTTCTCGGTCCAAAACAAGTTGTATTCTGGAGTTTATGTTTGCACGGTTAATTATCGACCAAATATGAAGTACTAAAATTCAAGGGACTGGTGGATTAGTCTTCTGTAAATTGCTGTAGGATGATAATTGTTGTGCTATTATCCATTGTTACTCTAGATTCTTTTCATTTTTGGTGGACTAGTGCTCTAATATCTTGTCTTGCTTGCCTAATTTTGGAGTTCTTGTGTCAGACATATGATGTCTTTCTAGGCACTACTTAGGTGCTAAGGTATTTTATCGGCGTCTAAACTACAATCTCTTGTGACTTTTTTAATCTCCCTCATTTTACCAATATAAAATTTTATGCGTGTTCACACAGTTTTTTGAGAGGCAAAAGTTTGTAGCTGCATATTCATGTACAATTTGTCTAGAAGTGATTATTGACTTTTTTTTGAGACAGAAGTGATTATTGACTTTCAAGAGCAATTTTTCGGTTGAGCTTAAATTGTTATGTTAAAACTTACAGGTATATCACACTTTTGAGTTTAGAGGGGGTGGGGGGTGGGGGTGGGGTTGAAAGGGATCTTGTATAGCTCAGAGATAACCTTTTATTTTTAATGCATCCATGAAGTTCCTGTTTAGATGGTTGAGTTTCTTTTTTAAGGAATCATATTCTTGTGTAGGTGCTATATGGCTATACATTTTGTAACACTTGAAGGGAGTTCTCCCCCCTACATCAACTAATTATTATTTATCAAAAGAGTCGCAGCCATGCCACATCACTGTTTGGCAATTGAAGTTATGCATTTGCATGTTGTATTTGTGATTGTGTAGTTTTTCCTTTTCTGTATTTGACTGGTATAAATCCTCCTCTTTTTTTATGTCTTCCTTCATGTTGAACAGGGTCGCCAGGACAGTTATAATAGGAGGAATTGTAAATGCAAATATGGCAAAAGAGGCTCACCAGCTTGCGGCGGAGTGTGGCACCATATGTTCTATTACTTACCCTCTTCCAAAAGAAGAGATTGAAAATCATGGTAAAACCAACTAAATATGCTTCCCCCTTTCATTTGTTTTGGGCATCCATTTTTGCCCAGATGAATCCCATAGTGACTTTCTTTAACTTTAATCTTTTCTTAAAAACAATGTGCTTGGCAAAAGAGACCCAAGTAAACAATTTTTTAGTTGAAAAACAATGTGCTTGGCAAAAGCTGTTGAGGATTTTGGCTTTGAAGTGGTTACCTTTTTCCCCTGGAAGAAACAAGTTCTATCATGAATTCCAAAGGAAGTTATAAGATACATGTTATTTGTGAATCAGTGGCTAATATATTTTACAAATCTATGAATGCTCTAGGGCTAGCACATGATGGTTGTCAAATGGATGCTTCATCTGTACTTTTCACTAGTGTCAAATCAGCTCAAGCTTGTGTTGCATCATTACACCAAAAAGAAGTACATGGAGCAACGCTTTGGGCACGACAACTTGGTGGAGAGGTTAGGTTGCTGTCATTTTTTTTAGATAATTGGATGCTTCTGTTTTATTAGCTTTTTGTCAAGTGATCTGGCTTTTCTGGGGAAGGTTTAAGCAGTTTGCAATTGTTGGATATGTCCTAAATAATGGTAATCGTTGTCTAAAACATGGTGGTATGAGATGCTTGGGTCAGTATTGAAATTGAAGTCTTGTAGAAATGCCTGAGAGCTGAAGAATAAGCTCCCTGGTATTGTACCGATAAGACACCCCTAGGGCAGACATTCAGGAATTGAAGTCATAAATCCTCCTCGTGGTGTGCAAAAAGACTGTTTTACAAAGGGGATTTAATGCATGCTTAGGAAGAAGTCCTCGACAATTACCTTTGTCAGAATTAGTAGAATCAATATGGGAATGTGCACTTGTGCGGCATGTCCTTTCAGTTTCTATTGTGAAGCTGCGTGTATTTCTAGCAACATTTCACTTTCTCTACCCCCCCCCCCCCCCACACACAGAGTTAGGCTTAGAATTCCGGGTAGCTCCTTCTTAGCCTGAAAATTGGTGATGTCAGCCAGCATGACCTAGTGGCTTCAAAGTGAAAAATTTGTTGCCGTTCCTGTTATATAATATAATTCCTTAGCTAGGTCTCAGGTTTTTATTATTCTGCTTAACTATTGCTATGCTTTGTTGACCAGGAGTAAGCGTTTGGCATCTGAAAGTCCAAAATAAAGAAAAAAGGGAATATGAGTTAATTCTCCTTATTTACATGTCAAGCAGTTCTCTGTGGGGGTTCCTCATGGTTCTCCTTGTATTACTTCCATTTGAATCCTGTCCCTTTTTGATATTGGTAGTATCTGGTTAATTAGATGTATCTTGACAAATCCACTGTTCATGTCCAATCCACTAGCACAGACTGCTGAGATAATCCTAGTCCCTAGCACAAGGCTAGCATAAATGGGCTCACACCAAGTTGTGTAACTATGATTCAAGCTTAGGATTTTCATGTTGTTACTGCTATTAAGGTTATCACTGTGACTTATACCGCTTACCTCTCTCCTGAAAAAGGCAAGCTAAACCAAATAACCAATAGTCCAAGAATGATTAAAACACTTTAATCACTACAAATATTTGAATGCTTGTAGAGCAAAGTTATTTAGCAAATATAATCACATTGTCAATATAGATTTTTTCACTTCTTAATTAACCAGATACTACCAATATCAACTCATTTTATTTAGCAAAGTTTACGATTTAATATGATTTGATATAGTGATTTGTCCCATCGTTCACTTCTTTGAACCTGACACCTCTTGAGAAGGATAATGGGTACGGCCGTACGCCACTGCCCACATCTTTAACTTGTATAAATGTCTTGTGCGACATTCTTGTTTGGAAGAGGTCTTGTTTCCTTTTATTGGACACTTTTTTCAAGTTGCCTAATTTTGTAATGTATTATTAAGCTGATTGACTTGCACTTTCTTACTAATATATTTCTTACCAGGGCTCAAAGACTCAACGGTGGAAGCTTATATTGAGGAATCTTCCTTTTAAGGTCTTTCCTTCTGCTCTTCACTTTATTAGTTCTATTTCATAAGCTAATCCAGATTTAGTGTACCATTTTCCATTGTATTCGCGTGTGCTCACAGAGCTCTGACCTTTGAGCTTGACAATCAAACGTAGGCCAAAGTGAATGAGATAAAAGATATGTTTTCAAAAGTTGGCTTCGTGTGGGATGTGTTTATCCCTAAGAATTTTGAGACAGGGTAAGGGACTTCCCATTGCAAATTTAAATTTGTTATTGTTAATTGCCACTAGTAACCATTAGTTAGCATTTTTGCAGGTTATCAAAGGGATTTGCATTTGTGAAATTTACAACGAAGCAGGATGCAGAGAATGTATGAACTCACATTTATATCAAGTAACTTTATTAAAATGCTTTAAATTGGTTTATTCAAGGGCTATGTTCTACTTTGAAATTGAGAAGCTGTTAAAGTCTGAGAGAAAGTGAACTATAAAGATAGCAATTTGTGAACTCTTTTCAATTCCACAGACCAAAGTGATCTATGTATTATGTAGTCTTGTCTTCTGGCACTTGAGCCAAGGGTCTTCAGAAGCAACCTCCTTATCTTCACGAGGTAGTGGTAAGGTCTACCCTCCCAAGACCCCACATAGTGGGATTTCACTGTGTATGTTGTTGTTGTGGTCTTCTGGCAAGTTCTCTATAGTGTGGACCATTGGGAATTATAAGATGGACTTTGAACCTGACGGAGGAGTTTGGGGTTGTGGGGGAGGGAGGTGGATACACATGGTTTCAAACAGTGCAACAGGTAGTCCTTTGGAGGTTTCTTGTTTATTGAAAAAGGTATCTTCTAAAGAAGCCTACCTTTGGCTGATTGCAGTTAGGTTTAGTTAGTAATTTGTGAACTCTTTTCAATTCCACAGACCAAAGTGATTTATGTATTAGGTAATCTTGGTCTTCTGGCAAGTTCTTTGTAGGCGACTGGGTCCCATGAAATAGACTTCGAACCCGTTGGAAAACAGGGATCAGGTAGAATTGTCAATTAACTGCCCATGACATTAGTGAAAAGAGGAAGGGGACAGGAGAGTTCAATTGACATTGACCTCACTGTAAGATTTGGTGTAATACCACAGCTAAATTTAGCTGCTCTCCTTGTTTACTCTTTATGCATAGAGTGCTTTTGTGATATGACATAATTTTTGGTAGCACAAATTAGTACATGACCTCAAACATAACCATTACATTGCCCTAAGGCTTAGTTAACATTGTAAACTTTTGGCTGCAGTTTGCATCTGAATAAGTATGATCAGAATTTCGCTTTTATAAGGAGTATATGGAAATGGTAAAAATCACAATGTACTTCCAATTTATGCTTGCGATGTATGGGATGTGCTTACACCACTGAAGTTTTTCTGGGTTGTACCTTTGGATTCTTATCTAGTCTAATCCCTATTTTTGTTTCGTCTATCTCTTTTTAGGCTATTAAGACATTTAATGGGAAAACAATGAATAAACGAACTATTGCGGTTGATTGGGCCGTTTCCAAAAAGGTTTATGCATCTGGTGGTCAATCTTCTGCAACTGCAATAGATGGTAAGCCTCTTTCTTTTTGTCTGAGAATATCCTGTTATATTTTGCTAGATATGTTATCCTTGGCTTAATCTAATCATATCGAGCAAATTTATCTTAGTCATGAAAATAAAGTACTAATGTGGCATCCACTTCTTAGCGTACTTCATATATTCGGACCTATTTGTGCCCAGATTTTGATAAATTATTTACATTATTAATGTCTGAAGTTAATACACCATTGAACCAAGTCAGGTTATAGATTAGGTGGCTCACATTAATTCTTTGGCTTTCTTTTTCTTATTTATTTTAGTGAATACTTGAGAAATGACCAATTTGATATTAATATTATATTGAGCAGACCTTAGTGGGAAAATTATTGCGGATGATCTGTATGTGGTGTTTTTTAACTTCTAGAAAATCCCTCGAGCCATAGTTTTTTCATCTTCTTTTCCTTGCTCCATGTCAAGGTCTGTTTCAAGTAGTATGTGAACTAGAGTTTGCACAAGATGAGGGGAAAAAGGCAATTTTGCATACAGTGCAATGGACTTAGATCTGTCTAGATTAAGCTGAAACTAAAATGCTAATTATGCCTTAGTAGTTGTTGCATTCTTCGGGCTATAATTTATAATTAAGATTCTCCTGCTCCTGCTACATAAATGGATGATTACTTCTTAACATATCTTAGCTGCTTTGGCGTTGTTAGTCAAATGTGTTTGGATGCTAATTTTATTTCCCATGCCTCGTTAAAATCTTCATGCCTCAAAACTGGTTCAGTTTTAATTTGTTCAATATAATATCCATTGTGCAAGTCTTGTTTTGCTTGGTGACTTGAGAAGTCCTAGTTTCCAAAATTTCTCCTCTCTCTATAGGAAGCGATCTAAAGTTCATTGAGGACTGAAGTTGAATGAATGTAAATGTCCTTCAGTGTCTGGGTACCTAATGTGTGATGAGTGACTTGTAGAGACCTGTTACCAATAGTTTAGGTATTTGGGTTTCATTCCACAAGAGCTTATCATTGTTGTTTGATCATGCTTCGGCTTCCTATCCATTTTTTCCCTTCAAAATGTTTCTCTTTTCCTTCTGTTGTAACTCAGAAGTATCTTTTTAGCACCCCATCAACATGTTATCCAACCTCCTTAAATTGACCTTAAAATTGCCAACTACAATACCATTGTATAGGTGCTATGTGATTGCCTCTTCCTAATGTTCAAGGGTACAACTATGGATTGCCCTATCGCTGATTTCTTTTTAAACCTTTGGTAGGTCTGATCTTGAGAATCTTGAATTTCTTTTTTTTTTGGTCATCAAAAAAAGAATGTTGAATTCTTGATGGTTGTCACTTCATATTCATCTAAACTGTTCTGCAGCTAGTTCTTCCGTTTCTCAAATTTTGTTTATGATGGTTGGTGATGATGTTATTACTGTTATGCCAGTTACTCTGTTTATGCTCTTAAATGTGTTGTTTCATGAGTTCGGGAATAATTCAATCTACAATATTCTTCTGCAGAACAGAGCGCAAAAGATGATAGTGGTAGTGATACGGAGGATGAAGACATTGACATTGATGGAAAATCTCAGCAAGCTGAAGGGGACGAAGATGACTCTGACCTTTTAGAAGAAGATAATCAGACCGAATTTAACTTTGATGAGGAAGCAGACATTGCAAAAAAAATTCTTCAGAACTTTATTTCTCCAACTTCAATAGTGACAGCTACTCCCGCAGATGATATTTCAAGCCCCCAAAAGAAGGGAAAGGATGTTGAAACTATTATCCCCGTGGATGAACCACTTGATGCATCTACTCCGAATAAAGCACTAAATGATGTTTCGGGCAAGGACAAAGAAGTTAAAGATATGCAGAGTGAGGGAGCAGATGATCTGCAGGGGACAGTTTTCATTAGCAACCTTCCTTTTGATGTTGATTATGGAGAAGTCAAACAACGGTTTTCAGCTTTTGGTGAAGTGGAGTACTTTGCTCCAGTTCTTGAACAAGTCACCAAGTATGAGCTCTACTATGTGTTTACTCTTTGCTGTCTAATGACTCCGTTAAGCTTATTCTACATTTTGCAGACGACCAAGGGGTACTGGATTTCTCAAATTTAAAACAGCAGCATCTGCTGAAGCTGCTATTTCCGCTGCCAGTGTTGTGGATGGTTTAGGTGTCTTTCTGAAGGGTCGGCAGTTAAAAATTTTAAAGGCCTTGGACAAAAAAGCTGCTCATGATAAGGATTTGCAGAAGACTAAAAAGGAGGACAATGACCATCGCAACCTTTACCTGGCAAAGGTTGGCTTCTATTGGTAATGCCGTTCCGGGCATTTAACTTCTTAATTGAGATCTCTAGGTAATGTGGATGTAATTTTATTCTGGTCTGTAACAGGAGGGTCTTATTTTGGAGGGCACCCCAGCTGCTGAAGGTGTTTCAGTGGGTGATATGTCAAAGCGCAAGGGGTCAGTCTCACAAAACTCAAAATTTATCTTATATTCAAACTGGTGAATCTTGAAAGGAAAACATTCCTAACAATTGACTTCATATCAGCTGAGTTCATCTATAGTTTTTTGGCGACAGAAACTGCCCTCCTTTTTTTCTCTACTATAACTCTCTTTTGACAAAAGCTTCTTTAAGGTGTTATGGGACATTAATTCGTAGACCAAGAGTGATCCTTTTAAAGAAGTCTATATGTCCAGAGCACAAAAGCAATATATGATAGGGGTAGATAGATGAACTTGTGGTAATAGTAATGATAATATGTTAAAGAATTGGAGCTCCTCATTAAGACAAGACAATGAAGGTTGATTTTGCTTAGTTTGAAGATTTTCAGTTTTGCCCCCTCAGGCCACATTTCCTATTGGTAGTTACTTCTTTTCAATAATTCTAGCAGGGTTTCTGCATTCAACGGTTAACAAGTGATCTCCTCTTTATTTAATTTTGATCTGCCGGTGCAATTAGCATCGAACTATCTATTCCTTTCTTTTCACTTTATGCTGTACAAATGAATTGATTAGCTAATAAATTAGGTGAATATATAATTATTTACTTTACCTTCTTACTTCTTTTGATGGCCTTTGCAATATTTTTTGTTACTCAAATGTGTTTTTTTGCTATTTAATATATCAAATGAGTTTTTTTTAGGTAATCAATGCTTCAGCAAATAAAAGAACTCATTTGATGCAGAATGCTTTTATTGGCATGACATATGAGTTCAAATGAAGTAACATGGTGAATGAGGATTCATATCGTTAACCACTACTTGTTTGTGACTGAGGTGTAGTGGTAGCTGTTGTATTAGATGCAGAATGTTTAAGGAAGTTCTGGAGCTGTTCTATTGCAGTTTTAAAATGTTTTGTAAGTTCCTGTATAGCTTGCAATGCTAACGTTGTTCATTGTGTAGGCTGCAAGAAAAGAAGATTATCAAGCTGAAGTCCCCAAATTTCCATGTGTCAAGGACACGGCTGATTATGTACAATGTTCCCAAGTCAATGACTGAAAAACAGCTGAAGACACTTTGCATTGATGCAGTTACTTCTCGTGCTACTAAGCAAAAGCCTGTTATCCGGCAGGTGAGCTTTCCTTTGAAGTTTAGTCTTTGCAGTTTGGCTATATTATTCTTGCAACTTCATTATACTTTTCTGTGTTGCAGATAAAGTTTTTGAAGGACGTGAAAAAAGGACAAGCAGTGGCAAAGAATCATTCTCGTGGAGTAGCTTTTCTTGAGTTTTCAGAGCATGAACATGCACTTGTGGCTTTGAGAGTTCTTAACAACAATCCTGGCAAGTGTCTTTAGTTTTTTGATATCTGGTGACTTTTAGCATTTTACATTTCTGTATCTGAGTACTTATCTATTTTCAGAGACTTTTGGTCCTGAGCATCGACCAATAGTGGAGTTTGCTCTTGACAATATCCAAACAATGAAGCTTCGTCAGAAATTTCAGCAGCAAGGTTTTAACAGGAACAAAGAAGATTTGCAGAAGAATGACAATACGAATGAACGGGATACCCGCGATAAACAGTCAAGAAAACGGAAGGCCCCAGGAGAAGATGAAGCAACAAACAAGCGTGTCAGAGGTGTCACTTTAAGGGAAGGCAATGTGTCGTCAGTTTCAGGTAGTAAAGATGGAGATCAACCAAAAAATAAAGGTGTTAAAGGAGCCGCCTTCTCTGCAGAAAAAAGAGATGAGAAGAAGAACAAGAAGGAAGGTAAAAAGCTAGGAGGCACAAAACAGAAGCTAAACGATAATCAAGAAGGAAAAAGGCATGGTGGCTTTGGTAGTGAAAAAACAGGTAATGCTACTCCCAAGGTTGGACAAAGCGAATACGTTGCAGCAAGAGCAACAAAGAGGAAATTTGAAGATAAAACTAACCAACAAAAACAAAGCGTCAGTTTACAGAACCGGAAAAAGGATAAAAAGAAGAAAGATGCAGTTGGACGAGATGGAGTAGACAAGCTAGATATGCTAATTGAACAATATACATCCAAATTCACTCGCGGCAGTTCTAATCAAACTAATAGTAATCAGCAGCGCTCTAAGCAGCTTAAGAGATGGTTCCAATCCTAAACCATTCACAGGTTCTTGTGTAGCTTAATTTTATTGTGATAGTAAGAAAAGGTGAGAATCATCGTTTTTGGGTTTGTGTACTATTTTGTTGTATTTTCTCCATAAACTATCTCATAACAATATTTAGTTTTAAAATATGGGATTACATTTTTGGTCATAGATTTTCTTCCTTTTTTTGCAGTTGTGTTTCATTCTCTTCCTAGCCCCTAAGATCAGGGTTACAGGATTTGAGATGAGGGGATCGAAAATATGCTAAAACGTTCCCAATAGAGAGTTGGTACCTATTCCTTGTAACATTTTCTGAACTACATTTACTGCTATTTTGGCAATTTTCTGGCATTAATGATCTGATATCAACGTGTAATTTTCTGGATGCCTTGTGACATTTCGATCTAGTATAAGTGAACTACATAAAACGGAATAACTTTTGGTCTGGACAATGTCATAATGTAAGATGTGATATATTATGATCGATATCGATCACTTGCATGTGGTCATAATAATGGGTACACAAATATCGTTGATATGATAACATCATATTCACTGCTCGAATGGTGACCGTTTGCTTATCCAATTTTCTCTTTGTTTTTGGTTCCGAAAACTTATCCATGAATAAATTGAAACTTGTAAAGATAATCAAGGCACGTCAACCACTCTTATCCAAAACGTTGTATTATTTGATCATATTTATGATGATGATGTTGATAACAACATTTTATGTGTCCTTTAAATCCCTTTGAGAATATATACTAATATTATTATTTTTTTTGGCTCCACATAATCCTCATCCACTTTTTCCAAGTGAAAAGCAATAAATTCCCACAGAAAAATGAAGATAGTTCACTACGGCACTCTCTATAGCTTTTTTTTGTAAGATAATTATTCATGATAAGGAGGGGAGGATATTAAAAGTGGGCTATGCTTAAGGGGTTGGGCTGTCTTGTTAGATCTCATCTCACTCTTTTTTTTTTTTTTTTTAATGATTTTTGTCAACTTACAATCTGTCCTGTCTGTTCAATTAATTATATTAAAGTTTTATCAAAAACCAACTTTTAAAAAAGAAAAAAGGATTTCTTCAGCCTGCTTGCATCTAATCATGTTATGTTAAATCTTCGTCTAATTTTTTTTTCATGCATGTATTTATTTGTTTTTCTCATAGATTTAACTAGTGTTTGACTATCTATTTCAGAAATTCATATTTAAATATTTATTTGATCTTAATACTTGATTATAATTTTAAAATCTATGATTAGACGAGACGAGAGGTTAGTGCTCGGACAATCCTTAAAGATCCTTCCAAAACCAGCCAATCAGCTCTACTTTATTGGCACTGGCATATAATTCAACTATTCAAGAAAAATATGTCACATCATGTTAATTACCAAAAAAAAGGAATTGACTATGATGTTCATATATGATAAGGATTGATCCTAACGTCCAGCTCATTTATACTATTTTAAGTAAATAAATTTAAGATGTATTGAGTCATGGTGTTAAATTTTGTTACATTTTCAATTCAACTTGATCAATTTTAAGCGGTTGAACATCTTCAAGTCATCAATTCATGCTTAACATAGACATTTTCTTTTTAAAAAAATTTGCTTCTATGAGCTAGCTAACTTTTAATTAGGAAACCGCAATTATTGGATTTTGGTATACAATTTAGTGATTAAAACTAATAAGTTTAATGAAGATGTCAAGTACACCTTACTTTCTTTGTTTCTCATTATGCATCGGTGTTTTATATTCGTTTTGAGGTTAAATTAATCTAGATTTATATGATAAAAGTTTCACTTTAAAGATAAAACATCTTTACCTCTATTAAAAATAACTCTATATCGAAAATATAAATTTAAAATCTTTGATTAAAAATAAAATAATACTTATCCCTCCGTCCACCTGATACGTGAAGATATCAAGTAGTTGAGTGTACGCAAATGGAATAAAACAAACGAAGAGAAATACTTTTAACCATTTAGCAAATGCCCCCACACATTATTTTACGAATAGTCACATGCAATAATATAAGGAGCTGCCAAGTTGCAAAAGCAAACCGACAATGATACCATATAATTTAGTACTATCTTTTTTCTTTATTGGAATACAAATTTTCACATTTTATATTTACTCTTGCGTATAAAAACATTACATTATACAATTTGTGGTTATGTCTCCATACTCGTAGATGGTAATGTCTTAAAACATCAAGCTATTGAATTGGGATTAGAGAGTCATATAGTACTGCAACGAAGTTCTCGCTTCGTTTATTTTTACTTATTCAATATTAATCTAACACACTACGAGAATAAAACCAACTCTTTTTCAGTTGTTTGTCTGTGAACTGTGACTTAGTGAATACAACAAGATCTGATCACATGGGAAGTGGAAAAGTGGGTCATGTTAATTCCCTTTAACCAAAGTTTTCAAAAAAGTAGTAATTCTTCTTCCATTGATATGAAGGCAACACACATAACACATTACATGGGAAGCATCCTATGTCCACCCCACTTATGTGCTATTTTACTTTCCTCATGACCCCTCTTTATATATTTCTTTATTCTAAAGGTATGTTATCATTTTTTGTTTACATATTTACAACTAACCCTCGAATATTAGGATTATGACATTTAATTAAGTATAGTTAGTTGCAATCACAGTAATCTTATAATTTTGTATTCTGTTGACCTTCACCTGCTACTACTATACTATGTTTCTTTGGTTTAGACGTTGACGGTGTATGTTTGCAATAATGTCGATAGATCATCACAATTTTGCTGGTATACCAAAAAAAAAGAAGGCTGAATGTGTGAGATATTTACGCATATCTACTATTTATATATAAGTGGCAATAAGCATACAGCAGAAGGTCAAAATGTCTGTTTCAACTGTGTGCTTATTCATGTAACTATTTGTTTGGTCTACTGGATTAGGCTTGACATTTTAACCCCAAGGTCTAGGATTCAAACCTTGAACATTATTTTTTATTTTTGTTTTAGTTTCAGTTTTTTTTTCCTCCCTAAATCAATTATTCCTTCCGTTCACTTTTATTTGTCATGTAAATTTTACATTAATTTAATAATAAAATAAAAAATTTAGATACTAAAAAACTATATTGCAATTTTTTATGTATCAGTATAATGAAAAATATATGACTTTAAAAATGGAATGTATGACAATTAATAGTTGACGGAAGGAGTATTATTTCGATAATTAAAGACCTCTACGTATACTAATTGATTTATGAGATTTTCAAATTGAAAATTTGTGTTTTAATTAGTAGAGGTCTTTGATTAATTTCAGATTATTTATTGATTTGAGGCTTTTGACATTTCATATACATAAATATATTTTTTATTCATATTTTAGTTGTTTCATCTTAACAACACAAGAGACAACCAATATGTCTTCTTCACCCGTGTGGTTCCACGCGATAATTAACAACATATTGACTCTTGAAATTCTATTTGTGTCATGTATATTGGGACAAGAAAAATAACATATATTATTTAAAATTACATAAGATACTATAAATTACGAGAATTAATAACTTAAAGTATTTAAAATCATATTACATAAAATGGAATAAAAAATAACATATATTAGGCCGGTGCTCTCTCAAATCTAGCCAAAGGAGCACATCTAGTTGAAAGACTCTCATTCTTATTTAGATTGGGAAGATCTTTCAGTTCGTAAAAGCTTAAGCTTAAGAGCTTTATCCATAAGTAATGAGAGGAGACTTTTAGAAAATCCTCATGCCTTTTCTGGAAACAGAGATCTTACTGCTATGAGTCTGGCAATTTAATTTTCTAGACTTTTAGCACGAACGCGTGTGTCTAATTGTACATATATACGACAATAATATGTTACTTCAAGGATTGTCACGTGTCAGTTTTGTCGAAAATTTTAATATATATAATAATAATACGTGAAGTGAAAATATTAGGTATAAATATAATTTTAAAAAAATGAAATTACGTATTATTATGTCAAGTATGTACTGTCACGGCTGATTGCTCTCAACCAAAAGTATTTAAGATGACAGTGCCTTGGTGTGTAATGACAGTGTGCATTCATAATTATTGCAAAGAATAAAATAATGAAATTTGCTGTATACGTTATGAAGTGTAAGACGCTGACTAAGATTTATGGTAAGAGGTAATTATTTGACGATTTGACACAACCTATTCATACTTTAATGGAGTACCTAATAAAATATTTTCTTCTCCTTAACTCATATGAAACTGTTTTGTGTTATAAGGAAAAAAAAAACAGCGCGCAGAGAAATTAAAATTTTAATTATTTCTTTGAAAATTATGTCGGGATATTTTTAAGAGATGATAAATAATTCTCTATCAGAATATAACAAAGCCGGAGGTATATATATATGCTATTGAATACACTATTTCTGAAAATACTTCGTATTTATAAAACTTAAAAAATATCTTTTATCAGTATTTTTTTTTGGTTAAATATCACGTTCTTTCATAAACACGTGACTTTTCATGATAGTTCTGTTCTTTCATGATCAAATGATCTTTCATGAAAGAGTCGGTCATTTTCTAGGATAGACATAATCTTTAGTTGCTCTAAACAAACAAAATGCTCCCTATCTGAATAGACAAACTTTTTATAACGGATAAGTATTTTTTAAATTTAAAATTAAAATATTAAAATTAAATTTGAATTTTGATGAACAATCTATTCAAATTAAATTACCAAAAAATAAATCTTCAAATCCATGTCATTTATATATATATATATATATATATATATATATATATATATAGATATTACTTATTTAATTATATATATATAGGACCTAAAAGATGACTTCTCCCGTATTTGAACTTTTCCTTTATATTACAACGATCCCAACATTTTAATTTGATATAATAAAATTTTAAAAAACTTTATAAGGTCCCTTAACTATGCAGTAAAAATAAATGTAGTACATTTATCTCCATAAATGTATATGTAATTGATTTATCTCCTTTATACAAGATTATCCGTTATGGTGATGAATAATTGCTCATGGAAACATTTTTTTACAAATAATTTGTCTAACAAGAGTATTAATCATTTTTATGTCTTTATAATTAATCAATAATTCAGTTTACTTAAAATATGAAATTTGGTGAATCACACCAGGAAGGATTGATCCAAAAAAATAGGAAGCAGTTGCACCCAATTACCTATTTAATGGAACACATCAAACATGAAATTAAGTAATATGTAAATTATAATGTGCTTAACTTGATAGTTCAGTTACTAATCATTCCAAATGAAAGCTTTCAACTACTTAATTAACAAACATAAATCACAAGCAATCTAACCAAACACCAGGTTCAAAAAAACTTACTCACACTCGATATTTATTTTCGCTTAAATTATAATATACAAAATCTTTATTACATAACACATATGTTAATAATTCCTATCACTTAATTGTGATTAATTTAATACATGTTTTTAAATTAATTTCATTACTAACTATAATGAATTAATATAATTTAATATAAGTACCAACGTAAAAATAAATTTAAATTTTTGCGTGGCAAGAAATGCCATCGTCATAAAACATTGCCAAAATTAAAATTACAATAAATTATGTTACAGAGAAAAGTACATTTACATATATTGCGTCTTTTATAATCTTTCAGTTCCAATTCTCTTTATGTTGCCATCATAAATTAGATGACTTAGATATGGATATCTTTTTTTTTTAAATATTTGGTGGGCCAAAAAGATCAGTAAATGCAATAATTTCAATTCCGTCTTTTTTGTTGGAAAAAGGAAGAAAATTATATTATTAAAAGTGAAATTAAAACTTAGACGAAGCCTTTTCTATTGTTTTTAAAATTATATATATCCAAAAGGTATTAAAGCAAATTAAATAGTGTTAAGCTTTCATTAATGGATATATTTAAGTAGCAGTGCTACTAATTTGGAGTTGGAACTTTTTTTTCTTTTACATTTTATAATTTATCTTTTGATGTTGAGAAGGGAAGAAAAAGAGAATAGAATATATCTCTAACGCTATCTTAAAAGGTAGAGGCAAATTTAAAGCTTAGCTATAAAATTAATTAAATTTATTTAATTTTTTTATTATAAATTTTAAATCATGAATTTATCTGCTTTAAAAAGTTACATGGAATAGCACCCAATCCCTTCTCTTTTGGTTTAATTAGCATTTAGAGCACCTGTATATTTTTCCTAAGGAGTTTTGAATGTAAATACAATTTGAATTAATCATTACCAATAATTATAAATTCCAAATAATTAACAAAAAGGAACTCCATCACAAAGCTCCCACTTAATTTTGAATATACAGTAGTACTCTTGAGGGACCTTAGTTTATTAGCTAAAACATATATACAACACTAACAACAACCCCTATATAGGTAGGGTAATTATATAAGTGAAATTTGATAAAAGTAGATTATATGCGGATTATATTTTTATTTTTATAAAAATAAAAAGACTATTTTTAATAATTTCTCATTTATAATAAAAGATGTAACATGTAATATTGAAACTCATAAGAATAATAAGATGTTCACTTTTACTTGTTACATTTTAACTTGACACATTCATTAAAAAAATGATTATTGATATAAATATTAACAAAGAAGAAATGACAACAGAAGGCCAACCCTTGTTATTTTTTCCTTTCATATTTAATTGTTATGTTGCATTTTCTGAAGATCACTTTGATCCATTTTTCAAATTAAATTAAATTACGATAATTTAATATTTTAAATAAAAATATTAAATAAATAAAAAACTATATAGTAAATAGAAGTATAAAAGCTAGTAAAATTACTGAACCGTTTAATTTCAAAATTTCAAATTATCAAAGTTTAGGTTAGTCACAAGAATATGACTAAAAAATCTAGAAATTTTTGTGTGTGTGAGAGAGAAAAACATAATTTCTTGAAGAACCAAAAGCGAGAGGTCGGCGGTGTCTGTATCTATAAAGATTGAGACTTGGGAGTGGCATTTGCTGCAAAATACCACCAAAAATATTCATATGACATTTATGACCATTGAGTATTGTCAAATGCAGAGTAACAAAATCCAAAATACTGTTACTTTTTTTCTTTCTTTCTCAGTGTGTGTGATTATCTGTCACAGACATTCTTAGCCTTTTGTGAATTCTTGTCAGTGTCCTTTTTTGTTTGCACTTTTGCAGGCCTTCTCTCTTTCTTCTTTATTCACATTTTATCATTTCCCACTTTGCTTTCTCCACCATTGTTGTGAGATAAGCATATTGCATATTCTTTTTTTAAGTAAAATCAAAATGGGTATCAATACCAAATGGTTCTTGATATTTTTTGTGTTGATTTTTGGGTCTAAGATTTGTTATTGTAGTGTTAGTTATGATAAGAAATCTCTCATTATCAATGGACAAAGAAAAATTCTGTTTTCTGGCTCTGTTCATTATCCAAGAAGCACCCCTGATGTATGGCTTTTTTTTTTTTTTGCTCTTTTTCAATTTTTTTTTGTGGTTCTTGGTTTAACAATGGACAAAATGCAGATGTGGGAGGGCATTATACAGAAGGCAAAAGATGGAGGATTGGATGTTATAGAAACCTATGTGTTTTGGAATCTTCATGAACCTTCACCTGGCAATGTACTTTACTCTTTCTTCTTGTTTTAATGGTTCATTGTGAATACTTTTCTGCCAAATCTTGATTTCTTTTTTTGTCATATATAGTTGTAGTTCTTTCTTTTTCTGAGAAGCATTGGTGAAAATGGTGTATTAATGTTTAATTTTTGTGGGTTTATAGTACAACTTTGAGGGGCGTAATGATTTAGTTCGATTCATAAAGCTGATTCAGAAGGCAGGGCTTTATATGCATCTTCGAATTGGGCCTTATATTTGTGGAGAGTGGAATTTTGGGTAAGTTCGATTTTTGTTATTAAATTACTATGTGAGCTTTGATTTATGATTGTCTTTACTTTCTGATGCCAAATGCTCTGAATAATTTTTTTTTCTAATTTCAGTGGTTTTCCTGTATGGTTGAAGTATGTTCCTGGAATCAGCTTTAGAACCAATAATGAACCTTTCAAGGTAATTCTCTCTCTCACACACACAGAGGCACACCCTTCAGAAAAGGATTGCATTTACGGCAACGGTTCAACTAGAAAAGTTTACTTATGTCTTCATAAATGTTGTGTTTTTGCTTCGGTCTATCGGAAACAATCCCTCTAGAAAAGTTTACTTATGTCTTCATAAATGTTGTGTTTTTGCTTCGGTCTATCGGAAACAATCCCTCTACCTCTGACAAGGTAGGGATAAGGTATGCTTATACTCTACTATCCCAAGACCCCACCCACGACTGGGATTACGTGGATATGTTGTTGTTGGTTCAGGTGGAAAAGTAGTATTCTTGGAACATCCTAATGTGTAGTAGAATTTTGGTGTAAGGCTGCACGTACACCCACCCTCCTCAGACCCCACTTGTTATGAAATTGTTGTTGTTGTTGTTTATCTTGGAAGCTAAATCACAGTGGACTGTAATTTCTGTCTTGCAGAGGGAAATGCAAAGATTCACCACGAAAATTGTCCAAATGATGAAGAATGAGAAGCTATTTCAGACCCAAGGTGGTCCTATCATTCTGTCTCAGGTATGATTTTCTACCATTTCACTCATGATAGAAGCCACATATTGAGGCATCTGGTGTGTACTGAAAAGTTAAAGCAATTTAATGACATGTGAGGAAACTCATAGTCTGGATCATCAGTTTTCTTTCCTCATCCCATGTGCAATATGATGCTTTGCAATAATGAAGCATCATAGATACTTATGTTTAGAAGTGTTGATGCAGATTGAGAACGAGTATGGGTTAGAAATAAAACAATATGGTGCTCCAGGTCATGCATACATGACTTGGGCAGCTAAAATGGCTGTTGAAATGGGTACTGGGGTCCCGTGGGTCATGTGCAAGGAGGATGATGCCCCTGATCCAGTGGTAAGATGTTTTTTCGCACTATACAAGATTGGATTTGCTTTGTTCATTGAGTAAACTGAGTGCAACACTCAATTCTTATGGCTCCTTCTTTCAACTTGTTTCGATTTGTCCCTCATATTACCAGATTAGGAAATATTTCTTATAGAAAGTCAATTATATAGGAAAGCTGATTGTGAGTGCTTGGGATTACCTAGTGTTATGCTAAACTTAAAGTCTTATTTTGGTGACAGATAAACACCTGCAATGGTTTTTATTGTGATTATTTTTCCCCTAACAAACCTAACAAGCCAACAATATGGACAGAGGCATGGAGTGGCTGGTAAATTCATTATACTTGGCATTTGCTGTATGATTAATACTTTTCCATGTTGGGATGATTTACTCAAGTTTCTTCATGTGTAAAGGTTTGATGATTTTGGCGGTCCAGTTCATCATCGACCAGTTGAAGATTTGGCCTTTGCAGTAGCTCGGTTCATTCAAAAAGGTGGCTCTTTGGTGAATTATTATATGGTGGGTGGATTTCCTACAGCTTTTGAAATCTCATTACTGCAGCTCCTGTACATGGAATTTAACTAATAACTACTTCTCCGAAGTTCTATATCAATTGATGATATGCCTGTTGTTTAAAAGTGCATGTCTATTATGTTGATGCACGAAATTTGTAATGCAAAATTACCCGTGCTTCGGAAAATAATCTTCTATAGTTATCTGAATTGTCATCTTGACCCATCACCAAGTCTTAACTGTTAAATTCAGTGGCTTTTATGTACTTCTCATTCTTCAGACATTACATATTAAAGTCTTACCAAATGAGTGTATGAAAATGGTATCAAGAGCTCTACTACACTAGTCATTTCTAAAAAAATTAAGGATATAAATAATTTTACTTATAAACAATCAAGAGATTTACTGGCGCTATGGAATCAATCATGCGTGCAACTTGTGATGATACTTTTTACCTTAACTGATGTTTCTTTTTTCTCTTTGAACAGTATCACGGGGGAACCAACTTTGGAAGAACAGCTGGAGGGCCTTTTATCACTACCAGCTATGACTATGATGCTCCTATTGATGAATATGGTCAGAGACTGAGCTAGTACCATTTAGATGCACAACTTCACATGTAGTTCAAATTCTTCGTATATACTAACTAGTTCCCCGTGCTTATTTTATAGGCTTGATTAGGCAGCCAAAGTATGACCATTTGAAGGAGCTTCATAAGGCTGTCAAGTTATGTGAACCAGCACTAATTTCTGCTGATCCTACCGTTACTGTCTTAGGGAACTATGAACAGGTGCCTTTCTTATCTCTTTTCCTCGTTTTGTTGACTCTTTTCATCAGATTTTTGGGGGTAGGGGTGTTACTATGAGTAGACACGGATGCCAGTTGATGCGGAGTACCACAACACCCACCACTACTGCTTTGAGGAAGCGGGTGCAAATTAAAAAGAAATATTGGTTTCTTAAGTATTTCAACCCTGACACAGAGAATGAGTATGCAAATCAATGTTTAAATTTCTAATGAATATAGATGATCAATAATTCTTTGTTCTCTCTGTTTATTACATTGACATATTCTTTTACATATCCGATTCATATATGTTTGACCTTCTAAAACTCTGAAATCTTCTCCATTTTGCAGGCACATGTATTTTCTTCCGGCTCTGGACATTGTGCTGCTTTTCTTGCAAATTACCATTTGAGTTCAACTGCAAGGGTGACATTTAGGCACCAACATTACGATCTGCCACCTTGGTCAATAAGCATTCTTCCAGATTGTAAAAATGTTGTATATAATACTGCCAGGGTATGTATATATTACAATAGTAACTTCTGTTGTATGTCCTCTTCTTTTATTCATTGGAGCTGAAGAGTCGTTCACAAATAAATATTTCCCCGTTGCTAACGTTAGGTTATAATCATTCTTAATATACCATCTACTCCCTACTTCCTAAGAAAATAATAAATTCATAATAGTTGACAATGTTGTGTCTACTAAACAAACACTTGGCATTTTATTCCCATTAACATGATCTACAAAGATGAAAACTGAAGCTACTAGGAGGTACTCAGTTGCCAACTTACAGTGTATTTTTTTGCTCTTCAAATCAGGTTGGAGTCAAGACATCCACTGCACAAATGCTGCCCACAAATGTACAACTGCGCACTTGGGAAACATTTAGCGAAGATGTATCCACCATTGACGCGGATTCAAAGTTCACTGTTGTTGGTCTGTTGGAGCAATTAAATGTTACCAGGGATATGAGTGACTACCTTTGGTACACCACTAGGTATGAAAGAAAACATTTTATATGCCTGCTGACAAACGTGTATATCTGTCTGACCATGTCATTGAACTTTTTAGCGTCGAGATAAATTCAGCTGAATCATTTCTACACCGAGGGCAACATCCTACTCTTGCTGTGCAGTCAGCAGGCCATGCCTTGCACGTTTATGTTAATGGACGGCTTTCAGGTGCAAATGCTCTCCTTTAGTTGACTCATGGTAACATTTTATTGTTGAGAAACATCAAATGTTAGATTCCTTTTAAGAGTTCCCGGTTCCATTTACAGGTTCAGTTTATGGAAACCGAGAAAACCGAAGAGTTACATTTACAGGAGGTGTTAACCTGCATGCTGGAATAAACAGAATTTCTCTACTCAGTGTAGCTGTTGGATTGCCGGTTAGTCTCTTTTTTAAGACTCACACTCAAGATATCAAAGATTCTCAATAAATTCAATATGAGGGGAACAAATGTCAGATTTTTAGAATAAATAGCAACAACTAAGTTTTACAACTTGAGTTTGGGCATGGATGGTGGGAAGATATTTCTGCATTGTGGATCCCATAAATCACTTATCACTTTCTTGCTTGTCAAAATTGGTTTCACCTTTGTGTGTTGGTTTGTTGTAATTGAAGAACAACGGAGCACGTTATGAGACATGGAGTGCAGGAGTCCTTGGGCCAGTCGTTCTTCATGGGCTAGACAAGGGTCAAAGGGACTTATCATGGCAGAAATGGTCATATCAGGTGCCAATCCTAATTTCTTGTTCATGCTTTGGCCTCTTAGATGTCCTCACCACAACTTTGAATGTTTTTGCACAGGTGGGGTTGAGAGGCGAGGCCATGAACTTGGCTTCAAATGCAATATCTGCTGCTGAATGGGTAGGAGGCTCTTTGATTGCAAGACAGCGACAACCTCTTACATGGTACAAGGTATATATTTTTGCTTCTGTACATATGGAGGACAGGACAGAAGAATTTCCAAATTGAACTGCTTTACAGATGATTATTACTTGAGGAAAAAAGTAATACGAAGAACCCTTAAAAAATGTACTCGCTGATGGAGATCACTTGTATACTATTTGCTGTAACTTTTGAAACATCAGAATTGATCACACTTCCTGATATTAAGAGTTAGATAACTGATGTTTGAAGATAAGATTAATATTTTTGTATAGAGCTGTAGTAATGAGAAATGAAAAGGTGGAACCTTGATCATGACCATGAATACTGAGATTCTTCATGAAACTTTCAGGTATATTTCAATGCACCAGGAGGAAGTGATCCATTAGCACTGGACATGGGTAGTATGGGAAAAGGTCAAGTATGGATCAATGGACAGAGCATTGGAAGATACTGGACCGCTTATGCCACTGGTAACTGCAGTCCTTGTACTTATGCAGCTACATACAGACAAGGAAAGTGCCAATCTGGTTGCGGCCAGCCAACTCAAAGATGGTATGCAGATAACTTTAGTATGTTACTTGATAAATGAGAAGATGCTAACTCTTTAACATATTGGTTTGTTTTAGGTACCACGTTCCTCGATCTTGGTTGAAGCCAACTGGGAACTTGCTGGTAGTTTTTGAGGAGATAGGTGGGGATGCATCAAAGATTTCTCTTGTCAAACGGTCAATTACACATGTATAGATATGATATTATTTAGGTACCACTAATTAGAAAGTAAAGTTTGGTCTCATAGAACGAAATAGTTCAATGAAAAAACTCCTATGCTAGTTTTTTCAGCAATAATTAGCTTATTTGCTTTGCAAAATTATCTTTGTTCAAAATACGGTTGCAATGCCACTGCTTGTCTTCCTCATCAGTGTATATATATTTACAAGTTATTGTTGGAAAAAAGAATTCTGATCAAAATTTCAATTTTCAATTGCTTTAGATTCTTTTTCTTTTGTACTTCCCACCCTCAAGGTCCCTGCAATCTAAGCCGTTAATTTGTGTTACAAAAACGTGCAACTAAATTGCAATCTCCTTAGCAAAGTAAATTTTAGTACAAAATAGCTATAATACCTCAAAATCCCCCATGTCAAGGGGAGATGTGCATATTTCATAAGATGCGACATGGCTTATGAAATCTTTTGCTTATGTCACTGCCCGTTACTAAATTCGAATTTAGTCGGGTTCCAATGTTGGTATCGAACAATGGAAACCAAAAAAATGTTAATTTTGTTAGATATAGTTATCACCATTCAATGATTTCAATAAATACCTACTGGAAACAAGAAAATGAAATTATCCAAATTTTCTCCTCAATCCCTTTAGAGAAATGTATTATTTTTCTTTTATTTGATGAAGTATATATCTCATGTTCTTGAGAAATACTTACCAGCAGAACCAGTTCATGGGATGACAGAAGAACCCTATACTAAAGTTAAACTAGGAAATCACTGCAGATGTGCTTGGTTGATTGTTGATGGAACTGCAAGAGGCGTACATCCACGTTGTTGAGACACACCGGCACTTGCCAAGGCCATTCCCTGATGGTATTTTAGTGTGTTTGACTGTGTTTATACACGAAAATGACTACATTATCTTTATAAAACATTTGTTATATATTCTTCGTGGTTGAAACCATCCGCAAGAGAGAATAATTAGTGACGTCTGAATTCAGCAAAGTAAATTGTCTAGTTCAGATCGCATCAGTACCTTGATCTCTCCCAGCTCCTTTGAATGTTCCCTGCCTTGAAGAACATTCATACACCAACAAGTAAAGAGCAGGTGCAAGGATTTATTGTACTGAAAATGCATTTCACAAAGAACTCCATCCAGGCTCCTTTGATATCCCAGTTCCTCGCAATGAACCTCTTATTTTCAATACTTCATCCCATTGGCCCAAACTAGCCCAGATATTTGACAATGAGACATATGCACCAACTTCACTCGGTTCCAACTCTATGATCTTTTTTGCTACCAGCTTTCCTAGCTCAACTTCATCGTGCAATTTACAAGCAGCAAGTAATGTTCCCCAGATCAATGCATCAGGTTTTATAGGCATATCACAAATGAATCTCTCAGCCTCAGTTAATCTACCAGAGCGACTGAGAAGATCTACCATACAGGCATAATGGCGATAACCAGGTTCAATTCCGTAGTCTTTCATCATTGAATTTAGAAAAAAATACCCTTCTTCAACCAGACCAGCATGGCTACAAGCAGAAAGAACACCAACAAAAGTTACTGAATCAGGCTGGATTCCTGAATTCCTCATTGACTCGTATACTTGCAACGCATCACCCCCTTTTCCATTTTGAGCATAGCTTACAATCATAGCAGTCCAGCTAACCAAATCAGGTGTCAAAATTTCTTTGAATGCTTTGCAGCAATCATCAATACTTCCACATTTTGAATACATCGTAACTACTGAACTTCCCGTTGATGCTTCTGATTGTGATCCCATTTTTATACAATGTGCATGCACTTGGATACCAATGCGAGATCTGTTAGAAAGAGCAATAACCCCAAGAACAGAAGAAATTGTAAAGGAACTACTATCTAAATCAGTTATCAGCATTTGCTTGAACAGCTGAAGTGTGTCTTCCACATGACCCCTTTGAGCATATCCAGTTATCATGGAAGAACATGAAAACTTATCTTTAAGGGGTATCATATCAAAGAAACTTCTTGCCGAAACTAGATCACCACACTTGGTATACATATTCACAATGGCACCATTGACAATGTGAAGCTCACCAACACCACGCCGAAGAATGAAGCCATGAATTTCTTTCCCAGACTTCAAGGTCTGAAGAGAACTACATGCATTAAGGACAGCAGTTAATGTCATTTCGTCAGGAACGATTTCCTCCACGGGCATCTCTCTGAAAAGTTCAACGGCTCTATCTGAAAAACCATGTTCTACAAAACCAGCAATCATTGAGGCCCATGAGACATTATCCTTATCCTCAATCAGCTCAAATATAATATATGATTCCTCTATACTACCACATTTTGAGTACATCGTGAACAGAGAGCTGCTCACATTAAGATTAGAGATTAACCCTAATTTAAGGATATAGCTATGTATCTGTCTACCCAAGTCTAGACAGTCTACAACTCCCAAGATACTAGAACAACAGAACTTATCAGGTTTCAAGTCCTCTTGGAATATTCTCCGAAATAGATGAATTGACTTGTCAGAATCACTATTCTGGGCAAGAACAGATATCATATTAGACCACAAACTTAAGTGCTCCAGATTTTCAGCCTCTGCAAAGACTAGTTCAGATAAGGCAACATCTCCTATCTTCGAGTACATATTGATAAAAGACGTTTGCACAACTGAATCCTGATAATATCCAGTCTTATAGATCCAAGAATGGATTTGGATTGCTTCTTTTGCCATAGTAGGATTAGCACAGGCAGCAAGCACACAGGTGACAGTGTAGTTGTTTATCTCTATCCCTTTATTCCTCATTTCTCCAAAAATTTGAACTGCAGAAATAGGATCGTCATTCTGCACAAAACCATTTAGCATTGCAGTCCAAGAAACAACATTGCTGACTGGCATCTGCATGAGTTCCCTAAATGCTTCATCCATAAACCCACATTTTGCATACAAATCAACAATAGAAGTCCCCACAAAAACATCACTTTCCAGACCACATTTTATAGCCGCTCCATGAACCATTTTGCCAAATTGAAGTTCCAACAATGAAACACAAGCATTCAGTACACTTGGAATAGTAAATTCATTAGGCTTTAAGAACTCACCCCACATTAGTCTAAAAATATCCAAAGCAACCCAATACTCCCTATTTTTCACCGCTCCCGATATGATAGCATTCCAGCAAACCACATTATCACACAGATAATCATAAAACACCCTTAAAGCATCACTAAACCTACAGCTTCTAGAAAACAATTCTATCATCCCACATCTTACATATCCATCCGAAAAAAACCCATTTTTCATCACAAGCCCATAAACCTGCTCACCCCACAATGTAGATGTTAAAGCACCACAGGCAGAAAGAATACTACCATAAGTATACATATTCATGTCAAACCCCAACATGTGCATCCTACAAAATAGCCTCCAAGAATCTTGGTACAGTAATGCTTTATTTGAATTAGAAATCATCAAATTCCATGAAACAGAATTTTGTTTAGGCATTTCTTCAAGCACCTTGGCTGCATTGTCCATTCTTGAATATTCACCATAGTTATGAAGCACAGAATTTGCAGCATGTGTATTGCCTTCAAGATTCTGAGTCTTAATGAGATGGGCATGGGATATTTCGGGTTTTGAGTGAATAATATTTCTCGATTTGGTGAGAAACTGAATAGGGGGCTGCTCAGGGAAACTAGATGTGCTACCAGCAAAGGCAACGGAGGAGATCAATTTGCGCCCAAAAGGTGAGAGTTTGTGCTCCAGTTGCTGGCAACTGATAGAGTTCATTAGTGAACTTCGATCATGGGAAATATGCAGAGAGTTCACGGGTGGCCTGTGAAAGATATAAACTGAACTGAAAAATGCAACAATGTCAAGTGTCTGAAATTAAGTATCATTTGGCAAAATTAGTATATTAAAGAAATCAACTGTTTTACTAAACTATTCAGGTATAATGTTTTCCAACATAAAAATATTTTTATTTTATAGTGTTTGATGAATAAAATAAAAAAATATTATTTCAGAACATAATCGTCTGTTTAAAAAAAAATGATCTAGTCTGACTTAATATGAAATTTAAAAAATAAAATAATTATGTCAAAAAATATAAATTTACGTTTTCAATTTTGTATTCTTAAACATATCACATGAAAAATTAAAATTAAATATTATCAAAAAAAATTTATTCTTTTTGAAATAAATATAGAAAAATAGATATTTTTTAAAAAAATAAAGAAAAATATATACTGCCTCTCTCACTATTTACATGTCCATATTCCTTATTTACTTGTTCATTTTGACAAACTAAAAAAGGATAAATTATTTTTTTCTATTATATTCTTATTTAAAACAAGTTTTAATAAGGGTAAAATTGTAAATGTTAATTATTATTATCTTAATATGTATTTTTTAAAAATTGGATAATTAAATAAGAACATAAAGAGTATTATCTAGCAAAATATTACGATAGCAAAATAGAAATGGAGAGAGGTGATTCGAGGTTAGAATTGGATGGTTGGGAAGGAAACTTAAAATGTTCACATACGTATACATTATTTTTCGTTATTTTCGACGAGTTCATTTTTTTTAGAGAGAATATTTTTTAAATATAAGAATTGAAAAATATTTTTCTTTCTTTTCAAACATATAATATACTAATAAAATTATGAAATATAATAATATAGTTAGAAAGTAATATACATTAATTATTTTCTTGAATTATTAAGGTGATACATAATTTAGGAAGTTTTCTTTGCTACAGATGACACTAAAGTCAGATAAATAAAATGAAATTGAAGGAGTAATTTTTTTTCCAATATTATCTAAATTAAAATAAAATCATGAAATCAAAGTTATTGGATATTTTTTAATTATTAAAAAGTGAAAAATAGTGTTTCTCCTGAACTTGATAAAAAAAAATCTAATAAGGAAAAAAGAGGAGCCCTGGTGACACATCCTGGCTTGGCTGGATTCATATATCTCTCTCCTGTTTGTTCTTCCTGCACTGTTTGCTGTTTCAGGCGCATGACTTTTGTAGTGTTACACACTCCTCCTTCAGTCCATGGCTAAAACTCGTACAAATCGTCGAACCCTAGATTCTTACACTGTCAAATCCATCAACAAGACCGTTCGAGGTAAGTTCTACTCCATAAACCTTCTCTGAATTTTCCAGAAAAAAACTTTTTTCGCCGGGAAATCTAACATGCGCTACCTGGAAACGTTCTTCAGCCGGCGACTGCGTGTTGATGAGAGCGTCGGAGTCGTCAAAGCCGTCGTACGTTGCTCGAGTTGAGAAGATTGAGTCCGACAATAGAGGTGGCAACGTCAGGGTTCACGTCCGGTGGTACTACCGTCCGGAGGAGTCGATCGGCGGCCGACGTCAGTTTCACGGCTCCAAGGAACTTTTTATGTCCGATCACCGAGATATACAAAGTGCCGACACAATTGAAGGCAAGTGTACGGTCCACACATTCAAGAGCTACACCAAACTCGACGCTGTTGGGAACGAAGACTTCTTTTGCCGATTTGACTACAATTCTTCTACCGGAGCATTTAATCCTGACAGAGTTGCTGTGTATGTACAAAATTTGTTAAAAATTGTGGCTTTTCTCCTTACAATCTCTATTTAATTAGTACTTTGTAAAAAAGTGGTAATTGACTTCAGATTTTTGCATTATCAGTAATTAATGATTTGGTAATAGCTTGTTGAGGAGCAGTAATTTATTTTTCTGCATAATGTTTTCAGTTTAAAGACATTTATATGGTTTCGTGCTTTTATGTAGCTACAATACTAACTACGTGATGTTTACAAGGAAACAACATCTTTTTGGAAGTTTTTGACCTTAAATTTATCACTAAGTATTCTTTCTGGTCCTAATTTGGCAGGTACTGTAAATGTGAAATGCCATACAATCCTGATGACCTCATGGTTCAATGTGAGGGCTGCAGTGACTGGTAAGTCTGATCCTTCACATTTTTCTCATGGTAGGTAATATATTATTATCTGGTTTCTTGTTTAGTTCTCAGTTACATGATGTTAAAAATCTTCTCATGTTTTAAAGTTACTCATAACAGGCAAATAGTTTAGTATGAATTGCTGCTAAATAGTATAGGTCATGCACTAGTTTCCAATCTCAAAGCCTTTTCCTATGTTTTATTACACGCTCTATGTGTACTATTTTCTTTTTTGATGAGTCACGACATAGTGCAAGAGCTAATTTCAAAAGAAAAGTTGGCCATTAGTTGCACCAGGGTATGCGACTCAAGCTGTTCATGAGTTTCTGGAGTTACTCAGACATTACCTGATGGAGGATCATGATACCTTTTAACATGTTGTATGACTTCTGCTCGAATGTTGGGAGCAAGTTTATCCACATAGTGTGGTTACTCAGACATTTTTTGAGTGCATGATGCAGTACAGATAATGTTCTACTTTTTTTTTTTTGAGAAGGTAAAACTTGTATTCTATTCCAAAACAAAAACCAGAACCTGCTACAACAAATTACAGGTTCCTATTTACAATTGTGGAGAGTAGGAAGATCTTTAATCCTGTAGCAAAATTTACAAGGAACCTAAAACATATGTAACTGATTCTAGATCTATCATGTACTCCTGTTTACACCATAAAAGAAACAAAACTAAGCAGTTCATCTTAATCTTCTGGATGGAATTTCTCTTGTTTTGGAAGTATATGAGATTTCTTTCTTTCCACACTGACCTCCAGACGCAAGCCGGAATGATTTTTCAACTTTCTTTATGCCCGGAAATGCTTCCATAGCCTATTTTCTACTTTGAAACACTTATTTTTCTTTGCTTTCCTATTTGTGTAAAAAAAGTTTCCTTGATGTGATATTGGTAAGCGCCTTATCATACTGACAAAAAAGGGAGTAAGTTCCCTATTACATGTCCGTTAGATATCTGTACTGCCATCAGCTTTTCTGGTATATCTTTAATCATGTATGCTGATGTGTTATGCATATCTATATGGCTGGTCAGATTTGGAATATGCTTTGTTCAGGAAGTCAAATTATGGAAAGAATTTACCTACACACGGAGTTTACACCAACCAAATAAATGTATGACATGTGCATTTTATCACTGAACCATAGTTAATTAACACTTTCTCTCCTCAAATTATTACTTAATCAAGTTAATTGAAGGGTTCTGATTTGAAAAATTGAATGTTGGTAAGGTTTTTGTGTTTAACAATATATTCATAGTGGGATAGACGAAGTTTAACATGACAGACTCTCTTGTAGTATGTTAACAATTTATTTCAGAGGGTTTTGATATTTCTGATCAATTTATTTCCATTGTGGTTTGAACACCAGAGTTCTTGTTAAGTTTGGAGATTTGGTCTGTTTTGTTTTTTACTCTGCTTGTATTGAACTTTCATCTCTCCACCTATCTGCAACTAGGTTGGGCAAAAGAGCGAATGAAGAAACCATCAGGAATCTTTGCTCGAAAGACAAAATCCGAGTTTTTAATGCGAAAACAGAAAGACGCCATTATTTTAGCTATCTTAGGTTGTCAGGCCTTTAGTAATATTAGGTATGTACTTTTCTGCATCGAAAATCTTGTTTTGGAAGGATACCATAGTGTGGGAGAAGCCTTAGAGCTGAATGCATCAGATTCTTGATAACCTTTCCCGACTGGATTCAGGTGAAAATATGGATTTTTTTGTTTAAGGGCTGACATGTCTTCAGTTAAGTTTTCTGCTAGCATAGTTGCATGATTAAAGCCATTCATATGTCAAGATTCTTAAGCAACAAAGCATTTTCCTAAACTGGTACATCACTTGCGTCTACTTCTAACATCTGAAATGACTGCAACTAAGTGCAATCAATTTTCATCCAGGTTTCACCCTACTTGTATAGACATGACGCCAGAGGAAGCCAAGAGACTTGACCACTTCTTTTGCCAAAATTGTTCATCTGAAGATCAGAAGAAATTGCTAAATTCTCATGCTACTTCAAGACATGCTGATATAAAGGTGAGCCCATTGCTAGATTAACACAAGCATCCTGGTTAACCTTTTTGATCCATCTTTCTATTATCTAAGTTGACATAAGTTTCTTATTTTCTATTTTCCTTGCCCTACATTCACTGATGTAGCTTGCTGTATTCATTCAAAACATGCTGGTAGGAAGAACAATGACAAAAAAGAAAAAGTGATTTTAGACTAGACATGCTTAGTAAAGCCTAAGTTACTCGGACTCGGGTGCGGATATCCGGATGCGAATCCGAGTTGGATTCGGCAAAATCTAAATTTTAAGATTCGGGGTGCAAACCCGAATATGGATACGGGTGCGGGGATACGGCTAAAAAATTTCAATATTATAAAAATATAATTATAAATATATTCTAACTATATATAATAAAATATCACTAAAAAGATTTATGAAATATATATAATAATTAATTGGATATTTTTGTATAATTGCATACAAAATAAAAGAAGTATAATCGTTAAAGAAGAGTGAGAATATAATAAACATTAAAAGTTTAATTTATTTTATAATTAAAAGGACACTCTTATCTAGAGAAACCCTTTGTCTCTAGTTTTCTTTTTCAAGAAAAACTGAAGAGACTACTTTTTCAAGAAAGATAAAAAAGCTTTGTATTCTCTGTATGTATTTTTTCAAGAAACTTTTTTAAGTTTCATGTACTTTTTCAATCTTTATTCTCTTTAACTTTCTCAAGCTTTATCTTGAAAAGTAGCTCCG
Source organism: Solanum lycopersicum (assembly GCF_036512215.1). Classification (NCBI taxonomy): domain Eukaryota; kingdom Viridiplantae; phylum Streptophyta; class Magnoliopsida; order Solanales; family Solanaceae; genus Solanum; species Solanum lycopersicum. The sequence goes on from NC_090800.1 coordinate 92,929,229, forward strand.
CCTCCCCTCGGAAGACGTCGTCGGAAACTGATTTTTGTTTCCCCAAAAATTTTCTCGGCTCTGGTCAAAGTTCAGATCGGATTGACCGAATCCAACACTCACCCTGCACCCGCACTAGGGTTGCTTCAAGACGGGTTCGCCGGCAAAAATGAAGAGTCCGCACAACATAGAGTAAAGTTGCTGGTTTATTTTACCATTTGTTACATGTGATGAGTGTAGCAGCTTGGGTGTGTAATCCATCATCTTTTGCAACATACTAGTAATGCCAAAGAAAGGTAAATAGCTAATTTCATCATACTGGGTGGGGTGCTATGTTGCGCGGACTCTTCATTTTTGCCGGCAAATCCGTCTTGGCGCGACCCGGGCACGGGTGCGGGGTGCGTGTCGAATTCAGTCAATCTAATCCGGACACTTTGACCAGAGCCGAGAAAATATTTGGGAAAACAGAAATCAGTTTCCCGCGATGTCTTCCGAGGGGAGGCAGAGCTACTTTTTAAGATGAAGTGTTGAGAAAGATAAAGATTGGAAAAGTACATGAAACTTAAAAAGTACAGAAAAGAGGAGTTGAAAAAGTAGTCTCTTCAGTTTTTCTTGATAAAGAAAACTAGAGACGAAGGGTTTCTCTAGATAAGTGTGTCCTTTTAATCATAAAATAAATTATACTTTTAATGGTTGTTATATTTTCACCCTTCTTTAACAATTATACTTCTTTTATTATATATGCAATTAATTATTATATAGATTTCATAAATATTTTTAGTGACATTCTATTGTATATAGTTAAAATATATATTTATAATATTGAAATTTTTTAGCCGTATCCATATTCGGATTCGCACGCACGAATTTTAATATTTAGATTTTGCCGATTCCGACTCTCGGATACCCGCACCCTAGTCCGAGTATCATAGGTGGGGTGGGGGTGTTGGAAAGAGATCTGAGTACTTAAAGCTCCTTTTAAAATAGCGAACATGAAGGAAAAGGTAATTGGTAGGAGAAGAATGTTGGAATAAGAGATACACAGGTGAAATGCAAGAGGAAAATATCATCTGAGATTTATACATCTTTTCTGAAATATATCTTCTCTATCCACCCTGGCAACTCATGATGGTAAAGACAAAATTGATGAAAAATAATTATGTCTCAGTAATAAAGCTGCTTTATTAAGGGAAGCAAGTACTATCCTTTTCTTTTTTCGGAAAACTGGTCATGTTAGTTCTAAGCATCCTTTTCATTTCTGCTCCGTCACTTCTTTAATTAGCCTTGACCTTCCCTAAACAAGTGTACAATGTAATATATGCACATCCTTACTGTTATTAAGTAATTTATTAGTTTTTTTGGTGAAAATATGGGCTAAATTTCGATACATATTTATATGGTGAAACAAAATCTGGGAAACGGAAGATTCTCCAATGAACATCCAATGCTGAATATGGTCTGATTCTGTGCAAAAGTTAATTGGTCTAGGGCATTCCATATACATTCCGAGACTATTTATGTACACTCTTGAGAGTATTTTGCTCGGGGGTAATGACGCAGCTGATGAGGTTCTAGATGTTGTCTATTTCTGGCTGAAAATTAATACATTAGGTAAGGTTGCCTTCAGATTCTATGGAAGAATGTTGAACGATGATAGTATAGTAGTCAAGTATGGATATTATGGGAAGTGGGGACACAAGAATCCACCTTAGTTTTGGAATGATTTCTCAATTAAAAGAACAAAAATAGATGTGCGTATTTTGTGATTTTTGTTATCAAAAAGACATTTTCTGCAAGGGGTTGTTTGGTAAGGGGGATTGGATAGACAGTTATCCCACCATATATATAGGATAACTTATCCCATCATTAAATAGTCGTGGGACTAACTAATACCCTTAACCAAACATAGGATAGAATAAGGAATCCTACATTGTATCTCGGGATTATTATCCTCGTCTGTCCTACCAAACGACTTCTAAGATTAAGTTCCTAGCTGGAATTCTATAGAATTTATTTAACGTCTTTTTTGGCGAACTGATCTTTTTCTGTGGGAGTAAACATGATTTCTAGTGTTATACTCACAACTCTGACAAAATCAGCTCTTAGCTGGAGCGCTTTAGATTTTATTTTCTATAATATTTTGTTTGGTGGTTATTGTCATATATATATATGCTACTGAAGCCTCAAATTACAAAATTTGACCCGAGTATTTCAGGTTGAGTCCAAACGCCGACGGAGGTAATACTTATTTGGCCAGCGGTATGCAAGCAAACACTGAGGCAATTATAACTGCATCAGAAGCGACAATCATGTAGACTGATGTAAACGGAAGTGACTGAAACTTTGTATTACCTACTGGTTTATGCTCCTTGTGTCCTTATATGTAGGTCGAGGAGGTGTTTGGTTGTGTGTAATTATTTACTGTAGGTTTCTCTTCTGTTCTTTGACGCTATTTTCTTATTAGAGCGACAGGTGTTGTTTATGATAAATTAAAGTAGTTTACTGTTTTCTGTAAATACGTCTTGGTATTTGCTAACATCTCCCCTATGGGAACTACTCCGTCTGGTAAATGTTAGTTTTCCCCTGCTATATTTCTTGATTGTGCTGCATATCCTCGATTAGTAGAGTGTTCACTCCTGTTTGGACTCGGCAACAGTGTTCTGTAATTGGAATATTGTTACTGAAGAAATCATGCAATTCCTTCTAATCACTGACATCAAATACATAGTACAAAGTCAGTGAAAAATGACATACAATCGTGCGATCAGTATGCAAAAGCTCACTGATGTCACACTTTTCAAGTCCCCTAAAAAACTTTCAGATAGCTAAACTGATATGCCTGTATAGAAAATTACAATCCTCGCAGATTCCACGCCAGAATCGAACAGATCAACTGCATGCAAACTGCTTTTAGCTCAGATCTGCACTGATGTTAAGCTGTTTTTGCTCTCTTCCATACAATGACGGTGCCGCCAAAATCAGACGACGCTAACAAGTTCTCTCCATGATTCCAAGCAATACCTATTACTGGATAGCCATGGCCCTGCAGCCAAATGCACCCCAATTTAATAATTCTCTTTCCGTGGTCGTCGAGATAATATAAGTCTGGAGACGAAATCTGCTCATCTTTTTCATACCTGAAGTTTGTTTACACATGTATTCTTTGGTCGAGTCAAATCATAAAAGTAAACATTTGCATCTTCACTCCCAGCAACTTCAAGTTGACAGAATGAATAACTACGTCAGTTGTGGAAGAAATTCATTTACAGTAGAAACTGTCAACATGTTTTACATCCATGAAGCTTCAGGGAACAACACTGTTGCTACCCGGGCAACCCAAGGAATGAAACACAATAGATCAGATCAAAGTCATCAGAACTTTTTGATTCTTGTTATTTTTCCAAACAAAAGAAACGCATGTAGGAAACAAAAGACAATTCTTTAGGAGAAGAGATATTACTTCCTCCAATATAATGTTTGGCAACTCAAACGCATACTTTTTTTCATCATTTTGAGTAGTTTCTTGATTGTAAATAAATACAATAGAAGTTGAAAGGTAGAAGGTGAAAAGTCAATAAAACAAGGGATCTGTACCAAAACAAATCTCTCCACAAGAAAATGACTTCCAGCTTGGTAACCAAACAAACTACAATATTAGGATTTCGAGAGGGGAAAAAGTAAGCAGAGATTTACAAATTGGAAGTAGTTTTTAAAGAGAAACTATTTATAAACAAATCCGGTACATACCTATGTATTCTCCCTTTTCAAGGGAAAGTAAAGGACAGAAAGAAGCACGAATGCTGTGTAGCCGTGGAGCCAGCTTCAGTGAGCACCGGAGTGTCAAATAACCTTTCATCTCCAAAGAGATGCTGCAAACCCAGAATACTTTTAATATGACTAGAAAAAAGAAAATCAGAAGAAAGAGAAACCAAGACGAAGGGCATATATTTCAATTTGACCTGAAAAAAGACAAACTTCCGTCACGAGTAAAAGTCAGCAGGACAGGGCCTCGTGCCAGCAGAGAAAATGTCCTGTACTCAACAGTTGTAACAGCAGATCTATGCTTACTGCTACTTCTATTCCGATGAGTTCGAGATAGTGCACCTGTATGTGAGTTCATACTAACTGTGTAAATACACCCCTGCAAATAATAAAGCTGAATATAGTAAAGCCTTGGTACAGAAGAGGTCTAGAAATTGTAATGAAGAATAATAGGGACAAAGCAGGTAACCTGACTATCACCGCAGAAAATAAACTGACCAGTGTGGTCATGGTCCATGGCAGTGACTTCGCCATCGACCACAGTTGTACTGATCGTTCTCCCCGTGCTAAAATTGAACACCTGAATGTTAGTTTGAAGGTTTAGGGCTCAATGAGGTAGAAAATAAAGAGTGAAATGAAGGCTGTGACATAATTATATATGGTGAAAAAATATATATATACAGGGATGCAATGTCATCCAATCCGTCAGAAGTAATTTGAACATGTGTATGAATACACCGACAGTTTCTGCAGGCATATAAGTAAGAAGTAACCTACTTGTTTTTCTTTTAGAATGAAGTAACCTACATTTTTTTTTTGTAGAATGAAGTAACCTACTTGTTTGTTTTTTTTACAATGAAGTAACCTACTTATTCAAGTGCAACAATATCCAAATTCAATTTTAGAAGCAAAAGAAATACTCTAGTAGGTTAGAATGTCAGCCAAATTAAATTTGTACTGCTCCCCTAAGACTCTCCAGATTATTACTACTGTGCCTCAACCACTCAGCCAACCCCTTGGATATGAAAAACAAGTGTACCTTGATGCATTTTGGAATTGTTATCTCTCTAATAGTCTAATTTCATGATAACTGCTGTGCACATGAAAATATCCTCTCCTACTTTCTTTGTTCTATCCTCTTTCCTCGGAGAGCAGATAAATACTTGTATGTGCCCATGAAGAAGTATTACCCTAATTAAGCCAATAAATCTAACAAGGATATGTACAACGATTTATACAGTAGAGCTAAACAATAGAATGTGTTCAGCTAAAAAGCAAAGGATAATTACATTTATTTCTTTTTTTGCATTGCCAGCAGAAAGGAAGTTGTTGTTCACCTGTAAAAGAAAATAAAAAAGGCAACAAAGGAAGAGCTAATTTTAGAAAGTTATTTAAATGCATATAAATGCCAAGCCTAAAAAGAATTTGAAGGTGCTCCATGCAATAAGTTATACAGCTCACTGAATGGATAATAGTTACAAAATACAATAGTTAAAAAAAAAAAACTGAAAAGAAGATGGAAAAAAAGAAAATGGTTTATTGTACTGCCAAGCAAAAGGAGAACACATGCAAATATTCATTGACAATAACACAAAAAATTTGCATGCAAACATGCCTTAGGAAAGTCTATTCTGGTGGTTGCAGAAAATGTGTACCCATAACCAAAAGGTGCATCTTTGCCCACTTACAGGATGAAATCGAATACAAAGCTGTGAAGAGACTCCATAAATCACCCTAATGCAAAGGCCTCTAGAAATATCCCATACTCTGACAGTTTTATCCATTGAAGATGATGCAATGTACTGATTGTTTGTGGAGAAGTCAAAATCTGAAAAAAGGTCAGATTTCAAAAATAATAACAGTAACATGTTAAACATAGATAAAGCATAGCTAGCATTTAGTCCCTCTTGACCGAGGAACAGACTTGCAATTAGAGTCACAAAGAGGCATGGTAAGAAAATCAAAAGGAACTCCATAAGAGCACCATAGTGTGGTTTCTGGCTTTCTGGATTACTCAGTTTAGACCATCAATGGATTGGGGTAGGAACTAAAACACATGAACTAATTTCGCATATCCAGAAAACTATGAGAATTAAAAGGATTCTTTACAAAACCTATATCAAATTTGAAATAAGAGGTTTAAATAAAGTACTAACATTAAAAGACTCGTGTGATGATAAAAGCTCTTGGAAAAGCCGGGTATCAAAAGAAAGTGCTGCCTTTCTGTCAACTCAAAATGAGGCTTAACAACAACCACCAATATTTGAGTTTGGACCAAAACTAATAGAAAATTAATAAAAAGAAGAAATTAATTTTTTTGTAAGGTAATAAAATTGCTGTTTTAGTGGGTCATATATACATGGGGAGGGTGTTAGACAAACGACAGTATCTATTTTTAACAATTTAGGCCTCAGCAACATGTATTCATTTCAATAGATTTGGTGATTGGATTCGTTGGGCTTTGGCTCCTACATAAAGCAAGCCTCCACCCTATAAAAAAGATACAACAAAACAAATAATGGAAACAATAAAACATAGAATGAACTGTTCTTGGAAGTACTAGTTCGACCTTGAAAAATCAAACAAGACATTGTGAAACGGACCACGCAACAGCGTGATAAAAACAAATACTGCAGGTGCTAACTCCTTTCACTGAGTAAAAGAGCTACTCTCTCCATCCCAATTTGCGATCTGTTTAGCCCTTACTACAGCCCCCGCTGCATAAAAAACATACTCCCTCCGTTTCATAAAGAATGACCTAGTTTGACTTGGCACGGAGTTTAAGAAAATAAAGAAGACTTTTGATCATGTGGTCCTAAATTAGTTATGTCAAATGTACAAAATTGCCCTTTAATCTTGTGGTCTTAAACATGCCACGTGGAAAGTTGTTACCAAAAAAAGAAAGAGCAGACTAAAAAGGAAAGGAGGTCATTCTTTTTTAAACGGAGGGAGTAGTATTTCGGTATTAAGAATACTTAGGTACTTTCTGCAAATTATTTTGTGGCAAAAGCCTTCTTTCTTCCTTAAATTGTGTCCATGTCCAGCCTAATACTCCCATACAAATTTGGATGGATAGAGTATTAAACATTTTCTATGATTCACAATGTCCTTTTTCTAGTGTTTCAAGGTTCTGAGTTAAATGCTAATCAGTTGAATGAGAGAACAAACAATCACAAGGATAGAAGACATGAAATTTACAAAACCATTTCCATTTGGACATTGCAAAAGTCAACTGACTATTCTGGACATAGCTTCTGGTCAGAACTTTTACAACAATTTCTGTGTTAAACCTTGTGTCACTTCTACAAACATAATCCAACTGGAAGAATTATTTCTCCATTCTCATACCCCCAATCTAAAGTGTGATACAAAGCAGGCGAAGCTTCACATTGGTTAGGCAGTGCGTCAGCTATGGTGAGGTCCTAGGTGTGCACCTTAGCAAATAGCAAACCAACAATCTTTGAAAAACTTTAGTTGATTTCAAGGAACTCATAAGGAAACACAAGATGCTATCTCCTGAATTAGTAACTTAACATTTGCATCTGAATCAGAGATCTAAGGGAATTGAATTCTTCCACATAAATTTTTCTACCAGTCCTTCATTAATTAAAATTTCTACCTTTTTAAAAATTCTCCTACCCATAATGTTTTTGTGTTTATCATTTATTTTCCCCATTTTATATATTAGTTCTTCTCTGGACCCCACACATGGCGGGAGTTCAAATGCACCAGACTGCCCTTTTTTAGTTCTTCAGTTCCTTTTTCACCAAAGCCCTGAATTGAGATTTAAGCTTAAAACCCCGATAGTTTTTGGTGCTTTTCTCACCTTTTGCCTTTGACAACATTGATACCGATTTAAGCCACTATTTCTAATACATTTTTACAAAGGAAAAGTATAACACAAACAACTTTGATATATGTACGATTTTAAAGACTAAGACTGCAGAACCAATACCAGTTAATCCAACCTGTGACATCTTTTGAATGCCCTGTTAACTGCTTAATGACTGAAGGGGGCATGGAGACACTGCATACAGTTAAACTGCCATCGGTTGCTCCATATGCAAGTAGATCAGAACTCATATGCCCAAACTTTATAACCGTAACTGAAAAATTAGATTAGTTAAGTTCATAATTAAGCAAGATGAAGTGAGAGATTGACTGATTCCCATTTGAAAAAACAATTACCCATGGCCTTGCATTGATCAAAAATGCAATGCATCCCCACAAAGGAATATGCAGGTTCCGACCTTCTACGTGGACGATCATCAGTGTCACTCACATTTGAACTGAAACTAGTAGTCCGACTCAATGCTTGACTTGCTTGACTGGGACTTCGTAAATCCTGCATAAACATGAGATGCTGAAAATTGTGCTAAGAGAATTATCATTTTTCATGCAACTATAGTGATCAGAAAAAACCTACTCTGATCTTCTAGTGAGTGACACACCAAGAGCATTGGTATATGGCTGGTATGGACCTAGACTCGACCAATTGATTTGGCAAAGACCATAGCATTCATCTTCACTAAAAAAAAGTTAATCTAATAAGCTCATATATGTAAGAGCTATAGACCAAGAAGATTGAACAAATCGAGCAATTGCATGTTCTTATCATCTCCATGCTGGAGTATATTATGACACACTCAACTCAAGAGTCTGAATCTAACTATGTATACATTAATAACCCAAAAAATCCATGAGTTGATTGTTATTCAACATCTCTAGATCAAGTGCAAGACATATATTTGCAAAAAGGACCTTACAGAGACATTAAGGTACATCTAAAAATATAGAATGTCAAACATGGCTAGCATAAACATTTGAAGATTTTTAAAAATGAGAACACTAGAAAGATATATAATCAAACAAGCATACCATAACAATCTTGTTCACCCTTACTTAACCCTCTCCACAACAGAAGAAGAGAATAGGGCCGAATTCCCTGGTCAAACTTTAAATTCATTAAGCCTTCCTTTTTAGGTTATAACATTTGTGTATATATAAATAAAATCAGTATGTAGGTTGTATTGAAACCATATGTATAAGTGAGCACAAAAAGGTAGTTTTATAAACTTACTCAGCACTTAAACCAAATGTATCAAGCAATTAGCATGAGATATTCCAATAATAAGAATTAAAGATCATTTAACACATCAAGGGTCACCCAGAAAATGCTAGACAGATTTCAAAAGGAAACAACAAAGCATATCATTAAAACCACAAAGAGTCCATTCATATCTGCCACATATATCTCAAATAAACTGAGAGCTCTTACTTAAAGTAAGTCAACTTAAGTCTTTAAACAAACATGAATTCCCACAATCTTTTTATTCCATAATTATAAAAAGTACATTTTATTAGCATTTCAGATCATATTTTTAGCACGTATTTCGAAATAAAGCATTGTTATACATGAGTTTTTACATCCGAAACATTAACATTATGAAATTATAATATATTAAATATTTAATAGGTTTACTGTTTAAGTTTCATTCTAAAGAACATTCAGGAGGTGCAGGTTAACAGCTTCCAAAGAACTCAGTGATTCAAACTACTTAGTTGTATGAATTTCACCCTTCAACTTAATTTGTAGGGTGCAAACACTATCTATCATACAAATACTTTTTGAATGACATGTCATGGATAGTCAAATACTCATCAATCCTCATAAACAGATGCACCATAGGCTAAAGTTATGGAAAAAGACAAGTCAAACACAACCAAAAGATGCACATACCTTTAAGGAATTCCAGCTATCCGACTCGAGTAACTGGGAAACTGGACTTGCTGAAGGCATCCATCGCCCACTGATGCATCAACCAGTAAATTATCCTGATGTCAGATTGTATGGAGTACGAACTTCAACAAATGACATGGAAAAAGATAAAATAAATAAATAAAAGGCTTCATGTTACAAAGTTTTACATTCCCCAAAGTTCCATGATATCAAAACAATTCTGAACCGGTAGAAAAGGAACGTGCAACAAAAATCAACTGAGTATCTCTTTCTAACAAAGTTCTTAGTGATTTGATAAATGAAAATTACACAAATGTTAAGGAGTAAATAACCAATTATGAATCGTAATCAAGCACACTAAGCAATAAAGGGGTTGCATGCTACTAGAAGAAATAAAGATAGATCTCAACCACCTGTTCCCTGGGGTACTTGGTCGGCTTGGTATTTGCAATGTCTCCCAATTCCTTGGCCTACTAATATAATTACGATAAGCTACGTATCCTTTTCCATTGCCTCTCCAGTCCTTAAACAAGCAATAAAGTTCTATGAAGTCACTGCATAGCTAATCGCAACAAAATACAAAGATCCTACAATCAAAATGTAGGATGAAGTTGCATATAGTTTACACAACGAACCACAAAAATAAATCTAGATAAACCGAAAGTGGCACAAATGCATGCCAAGTAAGCAATGAATTGTTCATAATGAGATCCTATATACGACTGAACCAGGAGACCAGTATGTATATCATTAATGAATAAGTAAATCAAAAAGGAAAAAAAATGAATACATACAACACGGATGTATTTAACATTTGATTCTGAAGAGAAATCACACGTACGCACAGCGATGACGCAGTTACATATAATCACGTGTTCTAACATATGCGTGAAAGAAGCGTACCTTGCGACGAAGCACACCGGATTCAGCTTTGCGATGGAGGAGGAACCGGCGTATTCCAATGTAATTTGGATCTGAATCGGCAGGCACTGGCTGAAGCATACAACTGAAAAACTCAGGATTTGCAGTAAAATCCTTTTTCTTCTCAATATTCTCCTCCTTCAGTTCATGATCATCACCTTCAGGCGAGCTCCTCTGAATTGTCGTCGATTCCGCCATTTCGAGAAAATTCAGGTGAACTCTTCATTCAAAAAATCGCCTCCTCCGGCAACCAGATCGTGGAGGAAGCGCTTTTCAAATTATTATTTATTCTCTCGGCGATGGGCTGAAAACGGAGTTGCCAAAATGTGAATTGTGACGACTAAGGCGAATGTGCAATTGAGTAGTTTCCGTCTCCTGCGCCATTTTTTGGTGACGGTGCATCTTATAAAAAAAAATTATGGCGAGTAACTCCTATTCTTTCTATTTTTGTCATTTTCTCCCCGAAACTATAAAGCTTTACGAGAAACACCCTTCTCCTTTTGCTTTTTCCACTTTCTTCCCATAAAATTCGTTTTTATTTTTTCCCTTCCCAAAACTATTGGGAACAAGCCTTTCTAGCTGTCCCAAATTACATTTATGCCCAAATTAGTTAAAGACTAGAAAGAATAAATGAATTTATATAAGTTGAATATCATTTTTCATTTCAATAAAAAAGAAAGCTATATATGGAGTGGTGAAGTAAGCTAAAATATGACTCAATATTTTATATAAAAATTTCTTTAAAGTTATATAAATTTAAAGATAAAAAAGTACGATATAGGTTTTGGAAACCTATTTTTTCCCTTAAAACTCATTCCAACTTTTATTTTCTTCCTTTCTTGTATATTTCATTTGCTTCAATTTCACTAATTACAAAGTATTTTTTATTTGAATTTTGGATTTCAATATTACTTTTCAAAATATTATTTTTATGAAACTGTTATTCCGAAATCAAATCTAGACAACAGTTGTTTCTTAGAATTGAAACATTGAATCAATTAATTTAGAGTCAAACTTTTAAAAGAAACTAAGTGCGACCTACTTAAGGTGGTGTGTATATATATATTGATGTATTACGAAGCTAGCAAGTAAATTTAATTTTTTTGTTTTTCACCTTTTTTTGATTGACAGAATTCACTAAAAGTGAAAAATTCAAATGCTGTGAAGATTGGTTAAAAAAGGTACTTTCAAATGCCAATGTTTTAAGATATTAATGATGTAAAGGGTAAAATAGTCCGTAAAGTAGTATACTAGAATTTTATGGGGGAAAAATGATTTATATTTGTACTTTGATATGTTACCTTTAATATTATACCTTGCGCTTGCAGGGTAATTTTATTCTTTGTGTATCAGTTGCATATGAATACTATTTAAGGTCCACTAGCTGGTTTTGCAGTTATATCTCTCATTATGAAATATATATATATATAGGGGCGGACCCACTAAGCCAGACGCGGGTGCTCGAGCACTCATTGATTTTCAAAATTTTTTGTATATGTATAGAAAATATGATACATATGTTATTATAATTTAAATAAGCATCCATAGAACAAAAGCAGCCGTGGGTGAGTTGGTTTAAACCTCCTCAACAAGAGGTGTGCGAAGCCACTAGCGAGAGTTTGAATCCTGCAAGTAGCATTATTAATTTTTTTCCAGCGAATTTTGCACATGGTCGTCGCTTGTTAGGAAACAAATAAACACATGGAAATTATACACCCAATGACTTGTATCACATTTGCTAAAATAACGTTTGCAACTGATCAATAGTCAACTTGGATAAATGAGTAACTATGAATACATATATGTCCAATTCAATTTTCTTTAATGACTTTATTTTGTTTTCCTCACAAGGACCCAACATGTACGCTGTATAAATTATGAGGCAGCAGGAGCTTGAAATGATGAAATTTATTGGTTTCATACTATAAGAAACAAAATTACAGAATGCTACATTGGAAAAGGAAAGAAAAGAAAGATGAGATTTCATGTACATCATCATGATTTGGCTGCTGTGGACTCATCAACTGGATGCCAAAAACGATTATTAACCCATATTTTATCAGCTTCCACAGCATATCCATCTTGATTACGATGCCAACTATAATAAGCATGAGTTCTATTCTTGATCGCCAGAGTAGCATGTCCAAAACTGGCCTCGCGGAATGCAGAGTAAGCTGGTTGTGGCTCCGTCATGCTGAAATTAGTGTACAAGATATCAGATTTAGTTGAGTTGTCTCACAGAAACGCCAACCGCAACACATAAAACAACTTTCGAGACTTAGACTATTAGTCTTACTTGGTGGCTAGGCCTTCAAGATTTCCTCCATCGCCTATTGTTATATAAATTGGAGCAGATTGATCTTTAATAGGGCTGCATTCCCCATTGACAACGTTATAGGCCACATTAGATATCCGTTCCTGAAACACAGTTCAAAATTTACATTTTCTATAACAGATGAAACTATGATTCTTCACATAAGCTACAGAGAACTGGATGATCGAGTTGTACATACTGTTCGTTCATAAGCATGAACATGACCTGCAAAAACCATATCCACTTTGTACTGTACAAACCATGGCTCATACACTACTCTCATGGTTTCCCCTTCCATATAGTGATTGTTGTAGCTGTTATACAATGGAGAATGTACTAAAACAAACAGCCACGGAGTCTCACTCCTGTTGACCTTTGGTAGTTCTTTCTCTAACCATTTATATTGAGGAGTGTATTTACCTAAAATTTGAAAAGAACAAACGAACTGTAAGAGAAATAGACAAATCCACAAGTCCTAAATTTTCCTAATAGCCTTTTTAAGTCACCAAGAAAATGCATTATGAATTATAGGGAAGCAAGGTTGAACTGCGTGATCATCTCATCTAAAAAGTTAAGTTGTTAAGTAATACTCGCAAGCATATCCTTACCAAATGTTGAATATGAGGATAGAACTATGATATATGCTGAAGCTCGCTTGATTGAATACCAAAGTGGAGATGTGCTGTTTGATGCTTTATACGGAACATGATACCGATGAGTATAGGGCCTTGAAGGGCTTTGTTTCTCCCTGCAGGTAGTAACAAAATGTATTCATCAAAATTCCATTGCAGAACCATCACTAAGATCCAGAAATGCATTAAATCTCAATGAGCTAACATTACGGTATCACTTACAATTTCAGGAGCAAAATCTATCTCATGATTCCCCGCGGTCCAAATCCAAGGTTGATAAGCAGTACTTCTCTCTGCAAACCTCCCCCATGTATCCCATCTGTTATTGTCGTGATTTGGATACCTATCTGCGTAAGATATGTCCCCTACGAACAACACTGCTTGCCCCTTGATTGGATTTAATTCATAATGAGTGAGTGTCTTGTTTGAATCGAAACTCTGACCAAGATCCCCTGTAATGAAATGCAGGATTGAAATGAAACCTCAAAAGCAATGGTAAAATAATCGAAGAAAGCTCCAACAGCAATAATATTGTTGGAATTGTTACCTACAAGACCAAATGTATAAGCTACATCAGGCCCAACTTCTGGAGGAGTTACAAACCAGAAAGTTCGTGCTACGTGCCCAATCCCAATCTTATAGTAGTATTTGGTATCGAACTGCAAAAGGAGAATTAAATCCATTGTCAATTTGAGCATCCAGCTATATTAAATTTTGTTCAAGGAATGAAACAAAGAATGTTAACCTTCAAATGTTTGATAGTACAGTGGTGGATGTAACCAGATGTATAGTTATAAAACTTATAGTTAGTAACTTTTCCGTTGGCCTTATTCTTTAGCTTGCTTTTCTCACTCCAGTATACTACTGTACTTGAACCAGTTTCATCCATTGTCACCCATGAAACAATTACCGCCTTTCCTTCGTGATCTCCTTGTGTTATATGAACCTTATAAAGGAACCCCAAATAGAATCAATTGTCAAATAAACCAAATTCCATGAAAATGACAAATATTTAAACAATGGAGTTTGATTTGGTCGAAAGTAGTATAGAAGAGGCACTGAATAAGCAGCTAACATAAACTACTATTATACAAACGACCCGTGGGAGGCCTTTCAAAGGCTATCATTTGTAAGACGAGACTCCAGAGGCTAACCTCCTTATGCCTTGGGAATGAAAAATATGAAGATACCTGTTGAGGCGCATTATATCCAGGAGGAATACGGAAGACATCACTATCCAGAGGCATATCAATTGTGTTCTCAACCTGTTTTCATCCTGTGTTATAAAATCAGAAATTACTGGTTCTAATAAATCATTCAGAAACACAAAGTAACTGAGAATTTTTATAATCAGTAAATAAGATGAACAGAAGTTTATTTGTAAAAAAATAATTTAATCTGTAAAAAACGTACCAGAATCTGGAATACTCTTATTGAAAATTTAGGAAGAAAATCAAGTCCACTGAATTCACAGTGTTCCCTTAAGGAAATTATTCCCTCTAGTATCCAAGGTTTGATTTGGACTATAACCTCCCAGGGTAAAATGATTTTAATTAGTAGAGTATAAATACCAAAAACTCTACTGTCAGCGAATCAATCCACAGCAGGAAAGTACGTGAAGAAATATATGTTTTTAAGAAGAAGGAAGATCAGAAAAAATTCTGAAGATTGAATGGTATTTATAGGCAAGAAGAATATATTCTGAAACGTTGCAACCCTTTCAGAATTAACACAACCATTAATGAAAGGTTGCAAACTTTCAAATGGTATTGACTGTTTCTGAAAGTTGCAACCTTTCAGAACAGTCATGGCGGGAAATTTTGAATATAACGGAATTTAAAACGGGTCACTCGCGCGGATCTGAGTCGGGTCGGGTTAACTAAAAAGTTGAATTAATTAATAAATAATTAAAATAAATTTTGTCCAAAAAATTATCTCTCGATCATTTGCCAAAGCCGAAGCGAGCGACGACGATGGCGCGAGGGTCCCTCTTCACAACCCTTTTAACAATTAATAGGAGTGTTTAAAACTCTCCTATTTTCCTTTCTATTACCGATGAGTGACTATTGCCTTTTTCAATAAAGCATTAGAGGACTTTTCAAGTTCTAAACCTTTCAAATTCCTCTCCTTCCCTCTATTTCCCATCAATTCTTGCTACATACCCAACACAACCTTCCTAACAAAACTACTGGTGACTCCGCCATTGCGTAAAACTGACTCATTCACAATAAAACTGAGAACAACAAAAATGCAATAACCAAACACACCCATCTTGTGGGAAAACTCAACTTTCGCATTAATCAAGAGTAGTAGCTTCTATGTATATATATGCATCCAGGAAATACGATCCCTCCAAATGCTCCAATTCATTTTAATTGTCATGCTTACTTAAAAAAAACATGTTTAAAACAAGTTGTCATTTTAGAAAATCAAAATATAATTCACTATTAGTATGAATTAATAATTATAATGTGGATCATATGAATTATTAATCAAACTTAAAGTGGTCAAAAGTTTAGTTAGGAGAATATCTTCAAATCTCGTTTCGTAATAATGCAATCTCAATATTTATGTTGAATCAAATTTAATATTAGCATTAAAGAAGTCATTCCTAAGCTTGTCCCATGCCGTTGATTAAATTGTACGATGCGGTGGAACCTTTTATTTATTTTCGCAATTATTGTTATTCTATAGTAATTTTTATTTATTTTCGCAATTATTGTTATTATGTAGTAACATGTAAGTTGGTTGTTACGTATATATTCATATTTCATACATTGAATATTATTTTGTATACTCATATTTCACACATTTATTTATTTATTCCTGGTCCACTGATATTAATTAGAATTAACGCTCCACATGAGTACGATTATTTATTTGTTACTTACTCGTAAAGTCGTGTATATATAAAAACAAAAAAGATGTGAAATGGGGAAAAAGATTTCGGCCACGTGCTCCTGGATATATTATAGTAGTTGTTAATTTACTCATATGATTATGTCTATGGCACGTTTTTTCGTTGATTAAAACTTGATACTTTTTTATTAATTTATATGATTATATCACATGATATGTCTAAGGCTTTACCCAAAAAAAAAAAAGTCTCATCCTCTAACTTTGACAAATTTTAAATACATTATATTCAATTTTTAATTCTAATTTTTATATTGGATAAATGAATAATAATATGAAGAAACATGTCCATCGTTTTTCTTTTAAGACGTTTTTTTGGTTTTCCACACAATTGACTCTTCTGCCACGTCTTAAATGGACGTTTTAAAAATTATGAGGCAGCAAGAGCTTGAAATAATAAAATATTTATTCGTCGACAAGTACACAATGTTACTGAGGAAAAGGAAAGAAAAGATGGATGAAATTTTGTGTATATCACATATCATGATTTGGCTGTTGTGCACTCATCAACTGGATGCCAAACTCGGTTGTTAACCCATATCTTATCAGCTTCCACAGCATATCCATCTTGATTACGATGCCAACTATAATAAGCATGAGTTCTATTGTTGATGGCAAGAGTGGCATGTCCAAAACTGGCCTCGCGGAATGCAGAGTAAGCTGGTTGTGGCTCTGTCATGCTGAAATTAGTGTTACAAGATATCTAATTAGTTGAGTTGTCTCACAGAAACGCCAACCACAACACATAAAACAACTTTCTAGACTTAGATTATCTTACTTGGTGGCTAGGCCTTCAAGATTTCCTCCATCACCGATTGTTACATAAATTGGAGCAGATTGATCTTTAATAGGACTGCATTCTCCATTGACAACGTTGTAGGCCACATTAGAAATCCGTTCCTGAAACATAATAAAAGCTTACATTTTCTATGACAGATGAAACTATGATTCTTCACATAAGCTACAGAGAACTGGATGATCGAGTTGTACATACTGTTCTTTCATAAGCATGAACATGACCTGCAAAAACCATATCCACTTTATACTGTACAAACCATGGTTCATACATTACTCTCATGGTTTCCCCTTCCATATAGTGATAGTTGTAGCTGTTATACCATGGGGAATGTACTAGAACAATCAGCCACGGAGTCTCAGTCCTGTTAACCTTTGGTAGCTCTTCCTCAAGCCACTTGTATTGAGGAGTGTATTTGCCTAAAAAATGGAGGAAAGAAAAGGAACTTTATTGGGAGCAAGGTGAATGCGAACAAAATATTGACATCGACTGTAGACTGAAATTTTTGGTATTACTACTTAACGACTTCTAAATTCTTCAAGAACTGGATAAGTAACAGACTGTAGATGACATTTTCTGGCCGAGTACTTCTAAGTTCTATGTCCACGCTAAAGAAGAGGAAAAGGGAAAGCATAAACCAGTTCATAACTCAATGCTAAGTATCATTCACAAGAATTCTGTATCCTTACCATATGCTGAATATGAGGATAAAACTATGATATACGCTGAAGCTCGCTTGATTGAATACCAAAGTGGAGATGTGCTGTCTGATGCTCTGAATGGGACATGATACCGATGAGTGTAGGGCTTAAATGGTTTTGTTTCCCCCTGCAGGCAGTATCAGAATATATTCATCAAAATTCCATGCAAAACCATCTAAAATCTAGCACATTACTATTGAAGGAATGGAAAAGCACAAGCAAATTGTCTTTTTTGCAGTGGAGTTCAATCAATAAACTCTATAACCACACTAGTTCTCTCTAAAGAATACATACTTGCTCATTATTAAGCTCTCTAAATATAGTCATTTTTATCATGCAAGATGAATCTCGTTAAACTTCCTTTGCAAAGCTGAGGAAATGTTTATCTATTTTTTTGTTGGAACAGAGAGAGATATCAGCTTTCTGTACAACTGTAGAATTCATGCAAGTAACTATGCTTTCTGTTCATACATTGAAGGAAAAGAGTTTTAACACAGCTTCTTCTCAATCGGCTGAAGGTCAAGAAATGCATTAATAAAGCTCATATAGCTCAAAAAATTAGGTTAAAGCATCCATGAAATACACAAGAAACAAATTTTGAGCAATAAGCGAAAAAGTATGGAATCACTTACAATTTCAGGAGCAAAATCTAACTCATGATTTCCTGCTGTCCAAATCCAAGGTTGATAAGCAGTACTTCTCTCTACAAACCTTCCCCATGTATCCCATCTTACATTGTCATGATTAGGGTAGTTATCAGCATAAGATAAGTCACCTACGAACAACACTGCTTGCCCCTTAATTGGATTTAATTCATAATGTGTGAGTGTCTTGTTTGAATCAAAACTCTGACCAAGATCCCCTGTAATGAAATGCAGGTTGGCTGAGAAATGCCGCACAAATGCTAACAACAGCATAAATGGTTTTTAGCTATCATTTATCCTTTTCCTTTGGAAGTATGCAAAGAGGTTGTCACTGAACCATGTTCAACATATGCACAGAAGGAGAAGCATGCTGTATCTATAATGTACATGTAACGAAGTTAATGCGTCATGCAGATAATGCTGTTTCACACAACAAACTAGAAAATTTGCCATCTCTCAATCCTAGATTCAGGGTCTCAATTATATTCACATCATCGTGATTGTACAGTCCATCTTTATTTTGGTACGGTATAGAAAGCACAATATCAATGAAACTTCAGAAACAGTGCATAAAATAACCAAAGCAAGCTCCACGAAGTTCCAACAGCAATGATTTGGTTGAAAAATTGTTACCTATAAGACCAAATGTATAGGGTACATCAGGGCCGACTTCTGGAGGAGTTGTGAACCAGAAGGTTCGTGATATATGTCCAATCCCAATCTTATAGTAGTATTTGGTATCAAACTGCAAAGGAGTATTAAATCCGTTGTAAGTTTAAGCAGGGTTAAATTAGTCTACAAATGCTCAAGAAACCAAAATTATCCAACCCAAAAAGGGAATGAAAGAAAGAATATTCACCTTCAAATTTTTGATATTGCAGTGGTGGATGTAACCAGAAGTATAGTTA
The DNA here is from genome assembly GCF_036512215.1 of Solanum lycopersicum. Taxonomy (NCBI): domain Eukaryota; kingdom Viridiplantae; phylum Streptophyta; class Magnoliopsida; order Solanales; family Solanaceae; genus Solanum; species Solanum lycopersicum. Next base: position 92,948,542 of record NC_090800.1, read on the forward strand.
TAATATGTATAGGAAGTAACTTTTCCGCTGGCCTTACACTTATGCTTGCTTTTCTCACTCCAGTATACTACTGTACTTGAACCAGGTTCATCCATAGTCACCCATGATACAATAACAGCTTTTCCCACATGATCTCCTTGTGTTATGTGAACCTTAAAAAGACATCCCAAACAGAATCAATTGGCAAATAAACCATATTTCCATGAATGATACAAGCATAAACAAAATTTGTGACATGAGAATACGTTTTTATCCAGAAAGAGTAAAAACTTTGTATGATTTCACGGGTATGTTGTTCATTTGACAGTAAAAAAAATTTTGACAAATATTAAAACAAGAGGTTCTTCAATAATGGCTTGATAGAAGTCACAAAGAAGGCACCACATAAGAATCTAACATAAAAAATGCCTTCGGCCGCCGTACAACGCACACAGTAGTACGAGTTCAGTGGATCCCAAAAATATCTACTTTTAGTATATTTTTCTTAAAACCCCAAAACCCATTAACAAAATCAGAGTAAAAGTACCATTAAACAAAAACGGAGAAAAGGGTGAAAAGTGCATCAATATATCCATTAAAAAATTCGACAACTAACAGCAAGGTCAATGATGCATCAACAGTGTTTGTTAAAAGCTCTAAATGAAAAAAAATACAAATTAGAAAACAATAAAAAGGAGAATTTGAAGATACCTGTTGAGGCGCATTATATCCAGGAGGAACACTAAAAACATCACTATCTAGAGGCATATCAATTGTTTTCTCAACTTTTCTAACAAAACTACTGGTGACTCCACCATTGCATAAAACTGACTCATTCAAAATCAAACCCAGAACAACAAGAATACAATACCCAAAAGAAGTCATTGTTGACACACTCATCTTTTGAGAAAACTCAAGTCTCACATTACTCGAGAGTTGAAGCTCCTTTATATATGAATCGATAGATACCTGTATTCCCTGTATATACGTCTAGAATCGCGGGGAATATGCTAACCTTATACTATGATAAGTACTCACAATTTAATTTAAATATTTTCCATCGAATTAATTGGTTAATTATGACCTATATTAAAGATAACATCTTTTCATAATGTTTATCATCTTATTTTTAATTTGTTTGTCTTTTGCAATTCTTTTCTTAATTCTTTACTATTTTTTATTCTTCTTATTAACTCTTTTATTTTTACGTATAAAATTAAAAAATATTTTAATATATTTTATAAAGTTCAAAACCTTTGTATATTCTGTTTAACTCAATATCAAGTCAGTTTAAATCTAGAGGATTATACAAGCTACTATGAAAAACTTGGTAAGGAAATATTTCGAAAATTCTATGAAGATTGAATTAGATCTTAGAAAACAAATTGAACAACAGAAATTATGTTTTTATGTAATTTTTCAAGAATATAAGTTTTAGTTTTAGAATTGTTGTGCTTGATATATTATTTTGTTAATTTTAATAATTAGTTAAATTAACTCTTGGACAAAATAAACACAACAACTAATTTGATAAGAATATTAAAATATATTTTCTCTATTTAATATTAATTGGATTTTGAGATATTTTTCATTGTTCAAAGTAAGTGAAAGTTTAAAGTTTTTTAACTATTTTTACTAGTCAATTATATTACGGTAGAATGTACAATAATATATACTTGTCTAGTAAACCAATAAATAATTTATCATGTTGCTCAATATTATTCATTTTTCAGTGTTTATACAACTTATATTTAATTAGGGTGATTTGATAAAGTTACTCTTATCATTTATTATTATTTAATTTATGTGTTAAGTTAATAGTGAACAATTATTATTTTATGTTTGAACATCTCTTTTTCGTTTTTGCTCTCCATTTACATTGTCTATATGACAAGTTTAAGAGAGTTAATTGTTCATATTACTCCCCCGTTTATTTTTATTTATCTATATTGTTTGATTTGATATAGTACATAAAAAAATAATAAATAAACGATAACTTACGATATTACCCATATTAATTGTAAATTATCAAAATATTGTAGAAATAAATAATATTTAATATTAGGAATAAAACAAATATAAAATAATAAACTGTTCATTAATTTTATAAACGAAATAAATAAGGTATACATAAATGTGTCATTTAACTTGGCTTCAAATTACATTTATGTCCGTTAACTTTGGATGTGCACAAATAGACACTTAAATTTGTATAAAATTGAACAAATAAACACACATGTCCTACAAGTCATGTTTTATCCAGCGTGGTGTCCTACGTATATTTGTGTCATATAGAACTCATGTGTTTATTTATTTAAGAGTTGGATAGTTAAAGTGCATGTTTGTGCAATATGAAAGTTAAAGGTCAAAATTAAGATTTAAACTGAAGTTTAAGGCTTTAATATATATATTATGCCGATAAATAATAATGAGCAATGGGAGTATGATTTTCTTTTGAATTATATTTCTATTTTTCAAAAGTAATTTCAAAATAATTAAAAAGCAAAAGTGGAAAGTATTTTTCAATTTGTAGCCAATCTTTTTTCTTTTCATAATAGTTGCGTCAACTATTATTGAGTAGTCGACAACCGGTATTAGGATTGGGACCAATGGGAAATCCAGAAAAAAAAAAAGAGAGAGCTATAATAATTAAGTTGACTTCACGACTAACGAGAAATTCGCTGTGATAAGATACTACTCCGTTTCCTATTTATATTGCACCACTTTAGATTTTAGGTGTATTAAAAAAACAAAATTTGATATTTTATTTTTATTTAATTTTTTTTTAACTCAAGGTTTTCATCAATGAATAGAAATTAATTTTTTTAATTAATTAATTTAGTCGATAAATATGAATTATTTATTTAGTTGTTTTATGTTGACTTAGAAAAAAAAAATCAAATGCTTTAGGCCCCAAAATTTGAGGGGTCATTTTTTTTTTTCAAATGATAGAAATCACATACTTTTAAAATAAAATTACTATTTGACCTTTATAAGTTTATAATTACAAAAATCTCTCAAAGTGATACAATAATAAAAGCGATAATATATTAATCTAATGCGTGAGATACATTAATCATTACGCAAGATACATTGAATTTTATATACGATACACTGCCAGATACATTAATTTGATGCACGAGATACATTAATTTGATACGCTGGTACATTAGTCTAATGCGTGAAAATGAAAATGAGGGATTTTGAAAATTTGTAAAACTAATAAGGGATGATGGTAATAAGAGAATTTAAAGATGGAATTTTTGTCATTTATCGGGCAATACAAAAAAAATTAAAAATATCAAGTATTAAAGGTAGAAAATATAAAGTTTTCTTAAAAGAACAAAAAAGTAAAAGAAATTTAACAAATTATGAATACTATGTCTCAAGAAAGATTAAATAATTGACTATAATAAACTTCATTAAAAATATATCTTCAAATTTTAAATTTAGCTTTAGACTATCGATTTATTAGAGCAACCCGTTGTATGTTTGTCAGATATTCATCTTAAGATTAATAGCTCACAATAATAAAATTAAAAAAATAATATAATTTATACATTAATTTTTATAAAATAACAAGTATTATATCTCAAACTACTTACTATAAGAATAATATATAAGAAGAAGCGGTGGAAGTACATCGCAATGTCAATGTGCCCATCTTACTATCTTAGAAGGTGGATCGTCTTTGGACCAATTGCGACAATGACTTCCACAAGAGACTTTGTATCACAAAATATATAAATTCATAATTTTTGTAAATATACTATTTATATATGTTAGATAAATTCATTTATATAAAAAAATAGAACTTATGTTAAAATTATCAAATTCACAATAATATAATATCATTATTGATTTACTTTCGATGACACTTTCTTGAGAGCTCTAAAAATAAGCACCATCAACTATTAAATTCATGCAAAATGTATCGATAAGAGATAAAAAGTTATTTTTTTATAACATAATGAAGGTACTCATAAATTGATATGTATAGTAATAATCTAATATCTATAACATGGAACATATTAATTATTGAACTTAAAATTAGTCGAAAGTTAAGTAGGTTTCAGTTGTCAAATACAATGCATGGAGAGGTCTCTTATAACTTATTTCTCATTTTACAACCATAAAATCTCAATATTTATGTTGAATAAATAGACTTTTTTTTTTGCCTTTAACTATATCATACTTCTTGACTTTGTATAAAAGAATTTTTAAGTAATTATAAATAAAAGAATAATTTTATTATACTCCTTTACATATAAAAATAATCTTTTGACAAATATAATAAAAAATAATTATAATTAATAATAAAGGTAAATTAGGAATTACTCCTTTTATGTTAAATTATTTATTAATTTTTATAAAGTAGATAAATAGTGTTTTAACATCATAACATAGCACAGTGGATAACTATTATTAAAGGAAGGAGTTTATTGATTTTCTTATTTTGTAGCTAACATTAATTGCTCATCTCTCAATCTTATTGAGATCCTACACTAATTAATACTCTATTCATATTAGTTGAATCTTAGAGTATTTTTACTACGGTAAATGCTAAATGATCAGAAAATTTGTCTAGAATTAAAAAAAAGATAAAAAGGAAAATATTATTTTAAAATAAATTAATCTTTTTCATTTTTTAATTAAAAGATATTAAAGTTAAAAGGTAAAATAACATAGAAAAAATTATTATTCTAACAAAATTTCAAATAAAATTGCAGGACGAAAATGATTTTTCCTTTTCATTATCCGAAATCGTTCAAAGTTTGAGATAAATATTTAATTCTTTTTTATATTTATCTTTTTTGGTTTAATAATGTTTGAAAATATTTAAAACATAAAATTGAACTACTAGCAAAGTTATATTTATAATTTTATAAAGATCAATAATTAAAAAATTAAATATTTTTCTTTAAAAATATGTATTGCCTTACTGAAATACTATATACAAAAGTCTATAATGAGCAATGTGAACGGAAGGAGTAAAAACGTACGTACAAATTACAAAGCATTTCTTCTCGCAATTATTGCTACTTTGTCGTAATTAAGTAGGCTATTGACCAATCAATCCAATTATTTGATATTTCCTTGTTTAAACTTATTTGACTTTTCATTTTAATCTGTTTCTAGAAAAATATTAGTTTTTTTTTAAAACGTTTTGATTTCAGTTTTTAAATAAGATCTAAAAATCTGTTTTGAAAAAGATTTACTTTTAGCTCTTACTACGTAGAGACACTTCTATAAAACTTTTTAAAATGGAACAAAACTCACTCCCTATTATTTTATTTTGTTATTGAGAAGTCATTTGCTTGAACAAACAAGACTAAACGAAAACTATAATCTATTTTAATTTGTTTGTCTATTGTTGATTTAACATCAAATTTGAGAAAGTAAAAAATATTTTTTATTGTCGTGATTTTCAATTAAAATTTTCTTTTATTTTTATTTAAGAAGCATTACCTCTGTTTCATTGATTTCCTTTTGACAATTTTGTAAAAGAATAAAATCGCTAATTAGTCTAAGCAACATTATTTAAAATTTATAATGTTGATAATATTTATTGGTTACACTTATTTTAGATTAAAATGTTTAAATTATTTTAATTCACACCACTTAAAATTTTATAATATTATACTATTATAGGTTTTTATTTTACACTTAATTAAATAATTTATTGTCATATACATACATCTATACAACTTATTTTAGATTGAAAAATTAAAATTGTTCAATTAATAATACTTTTAAAAATAACTTCCTAAATAAATATTGAGGCTGTAAAATATTTTGCCACTAGACAACTCTATATTGGGGAATCCAATAAGAGAGGTCCCAATGGCCAATTAAAAAAAAGACGAAAACAAGTTGCAAAGGCATTATGCTATGGGCCCTGAGCATTTGTCACTTGCAGAAAAAGTTATGAGCAATCCAAATAAAATCAAGAGAAATAGGTCAAAAAAATCTTTAAACTATGTAAAAATAATAATTAATTATTTGTAGTTTAATTTTAAAATATTTTTATAATTAATATTTTAATTTAAAAGTGTGTTTGTTGTAATTTAATGAATCATAAATGCTCATATTTCGAATAAAATATATTATTATTTTCTTTTTCAATATATTTTTTTAATAATATTACAATTCAGAAAAAAATAAGAAAGTTCTTGTCTTATTATAATTATATTTGTGATGTATATACTATGATTTTATATATATATGACATATACTTACTGTCGAAAGGGTAAATAAAAATATTCTATTTTAATTGATAAAATGAGATTATGAAAAAAAAAAATTCTACATTTTTATTTGTTAAAGTAATTTTTTAAAAAAATCACATGATTAAATAAAGAATAAATTTCACTCTTACCTAGGCTATAACAATATTAATACTAGTAATAGTGCAATTTATTATTATCAGGAGTCTTATCCGAAGAATAATAATACGGGAAATTTAGAAAATTTTAAATTGCAACTGCTTGATAAAAAAATGAAAATAAAGATCTCTTTTGGTTTCAAAAATCTCTTGTGAGTCTCCTTTTCGATTATAATAGATGAAATCGACCATTTTACATAAAGAGTAATCTATTTGAGCAGGCCGTAAGAATAGAAATGTCACAATATTTTTTTTGACACATGTAAAAGTGACGGACGTTTACAGACCCACTAAGTTTATCAACTTTTTTTTTTAAAATGATAAAAAGAAAGATATCCCTACTGGCACTCCAAAAAACTCCCTAATGAACTGGACACTCAGTTATTTCTACCAACAAAGAAAAAAATAATAATTTGAATAAGAAATTTTTAAATCGACTTGAAATTCTAGACAAGAAATCTCTTTTTCTAGATATACTCAAAACAAGGACTAGATTGTATGATACTAAAAAAGAATACAATATTCTTTATTAATATGTTAATTAGAAAGAAGATATGTTTAAAAATATATCTATCTGTCTATGAAGGCATTTTTAAAGCAAAGTATTGAGTGTAAGAGCATTTTTAAATCAAAGTACTGACGACCAGTGGCGGACCTAAGATTTTCGTTGAGAAGGTTCGGAAAATAAAAGTATAAACATCTAACTAAAAAAAAACTGAAACCAAAAAACGTAAAAATAATAAAACACCAACCTAGGGATTCGAACCCTAGACGTCACGCATAACTTTGAGCTCAACTACTGCTGGGCTATCTCATTAATTTGTTATTTAGGATGTTCAAAATATATATATATCAACACAAATTCAGAAAATTCACCTTAGGAATACAGTGTATTTTTTTATCGATGGTGTTCGGGTGAACACTTTGAATGCCATGTAGGTCCGCCCCTGTTGACAACAAGAATATTTTTGAACCAAACTATAAACGTTGAACATTTTTACTCCTTTCACATAATTTAAGGACATTTTTAATTGGTTGAAGTCAATACCACTCTTTTTAAAATGCATTTGAAACTTTTCTAAATTTCGAAACTTTCTTATCATGTTGTAGCTTGTTTTAGTAACTGATTTGTAATTGAATACTTATAGAGTTTAACTGCTATCCACCGACGGTGGACAAAAAAATTACACGGACATTTTATTTTTGGAAATATTTAATTTTTTTAATTAATATATTTTAATATTATTAATATTAAAATAAAAATAATAACATAGTGTTATATGGTAACTTGAATTATAAATTAATTGTACAAATTTAATTAGGATTCTTATTTGTCTTACCAAAAATAAAAAATACATAATTTCTTGTGTTTTCTTAGTTGTATTAACGTTCTTCTTTTTCTACATAAACTATTGAAGCAACCAACTATCCACCATTGAAGCAATTTGAAACAATTATCATGGTAGCGTTTTCCTCGTATATCTTTTTTTACATAACTTATTAAGTCTTTTTCGCAACATGAATAAACGTTTCAAAGAAATATTCTTGTTTTAATGTATGAAGAAATTTATGTTTTGCAGTGATGAAGATATTTAAAGAATACGTTTAAGAACTTTTTAGCAAATTGAAGAAGTTCAATACATTAGCCATGAAAAATATTTAAAATTTTAAAGCTAACTTACCCTATCAGTCTAATATCTAATAATTGTGTATTGCAGGAAACTTTTGAAATCTCTAATTTAGAAGAGCAAAATGCAGAAGGAATTGAAGATTCCTTGGAGGATATAGAAAGCAACATGAATGCAGTTGTATCTTTTGTTCCTCAACTAGGTGAGCAAGAATTAAGAGAGCCTTACATCGGTATGGAATTTCAATCACTTGATACTGGATTTAAATTTTATCTTGATTATGCTCATCGTAATGGTTTTAGTGTGCGCAAAAATCGAATTAGTAGATCAAGAAAAGATAAATCCATTATTGGTCAAGAGTTTGTTTGTTCAAAAGAAGGATTTCGTTCAAAAAATGTCTTGAGAGTAATAAGCAACGAGATGAGACTAGAGAGGGGTGCAAAGTGATGATATATATGTCAAAGAAAGAAGAAGAAAAGTGGGTTATAGCTAGGCTTGTCTTGAATCATAATCATGAACTTGCTTCTCTTAATAGTCAGAAATTCTTGCGATCAAAAAGAAAAAAATCAGAGGCTCAAAAAAATCTTATTGATCTCTTAAATAATTCTGGTATTCGTCCAAGTAAAATCGCATCAGTGTTAACTACTCAGGCGGGAGGCATAGAGAATCTCAATATAACTGGACGAGATATTCAGAATTATTTGAGCACTAAAAGGCAAAATTGTCTTGAGAAAGGAGATGCACAATTGATGTTGAAATACTTTCAAAAGCGACAATCTGATAGCCCAGGATTCTTTTATGCAATACAAATGGATGTGGAGGGTCATTTAGCTAATTGTTTTTGGGTAGATGCTAGGTCTAGGATAGCTTACAAGAATTTTGGAGATGTTGTCCTATTTGATCCTACATACTTGACAAATAAATATAAGATGCCTTTTGTTCCATTTACCGGAGTTAATAACCATCACCAATCCATTTTATTTGGATGTTCTCTTCTTTGGGATGAAACGGAAGAAACTTTTCAGTGGTTACTTCATACTTGGCAAGAGGCAATGTTTGGTATTTCCCCTCGTACAATAATCACAGATCAAGATGCTGCAATAACAAATGCAGTTGCAAAGGTGTTCCCGAATAGTGCACACCATTTTTGTATGTGGCACATTGAGAAGAAGATTCCTGAATATCTAAGTCATGTTTTTCATGCATTTGATGATTTTAAAAATAAGTTTAGTAAGTGTTTACATTGTACAACAACTCCTGAGGAATTTGAAATTGCTTGTACAATTTAGAAGAGCATATTTGGTTGCGTAAGATATACACCATTCGCGAGAAATGGATTCCAGCATATGTGCGAACTACTTTTTGTGCTGGAATGTCAACAACTCAAAGAAGTGAAAGTATGAATAAATACTTTAAAGATTATCTTAACTCTAGTACGCCAATGAGTGTATTTGTGACGCAATATGATAAAGTTGTTGACGCTAGGTATGACAAAGTAAGGGAGAAGGATTATAAGACAAAGCATTCAAAGGCTATCTTGAAAACATTATATCCAATGGAGGATGAAGCAGCCAAAATATATACCAGAAAAATATTTCAAAAATTTCAAGAAGAGTTAATTCAATCTCAAAAATTTATTTCAGAAAAAATTGAGGTTCAGGATGGGATACATATTTATAAAGTGCATTTGTTTCAGAGAGAAACACCGACATATATTGTTAGGTTGAATCTTGAATTAAAGAATGCTACTTGTTCTTGTCATAAGTTTGAGTTCATGGGAATTTTGTGTAGACATGTGCTTATGATATTTATAAAGAAACAGATTCACTCGCTTCCACCATGTTATTTATTGGATCGATGGACAAGGTATGCAACTACAGAAAAAGCTAATGACATTTCAAGTGCAGGATCGCTTGCGTATAATCTGAAGTCTTCTACTATATGGTTTAATAACATTATGACACATTCTCTTGGGCTCTCTGAACGAGCTACTCGTTCAGAAAAGCATTATAAATTTACATATCAGAAATTGTTGCAACTAAGTAAAGAACTTGATGAACTTCCATATGAGGATAATGATAATGTTTGTGATGATCAAGTTAACGGGTCAAATAATGATTTGAACTCAAGTGAACAAAGAGAAAAATTTAGTTTGCTTGACCCTCCATGCGTGGCTACTAAAGGACGTCCTCGTTCTTTGAGAATGAAAAGTGGTTTAGAAAGTTCTCAGAAGGTTAAAAGAAGCTCTTCGCTGAAATCAAAAAGAGAAACCAAAATCAGAAAAAAAGGCAAAGGAGTAAGGTAATTTTATAGTTTGATCTTTAATTTAATGTGAATTCATTGAATAAATCACATATTTCAATTATTTGCTTAATTTTCAGTTCACACATTAATGTTGAAAAGGAATTCAATAGCAGGGAAACAATCATTAATGCAGATCCTACAATGGTAAGGTTTTATTTTGATAAATTATGTGAATTTTGACTAAAACTTATTCTTATGTATCATTCTCTTTTTAGCTAACAAATTTTTCTTTTATTTAATCATTTTTAAAGGAATTCTCAGCATATTCAGAACCTTTTGAAGGGCAAAGTGGTCGTGCTGATTCATATCCAACCTCATTTATGGTGGGTTTATGTTACTGCGCTTGTATGTATTTTATTTATAGCATATATGCATTTGTAAACAATTACTGTTTCAGGATTTGATGAGAGCAACTTCGTATCCATATCAAAGAGGTTTCTAATCTACAAGGTGACTTGAAGTTTGTGGAATTTAAAACTATAAAGGATGTCTAGAGAGACAATTATTCAAAATTCATTTTGTTCTGTTTTCTTTCTTTGGCAGAATATAAATCCAGGGATATTTTTTGTTCAAGACTTTTTTTTCTTTTAAGTTTACATACAATAACTCAGAGTTTTAGCTTTAGTTTTTTTTGTTGATTGTGTTTTTATTCATAGTGAATTAGTTACTCTTTTATGCCTTCATATATGTTAGCAAGGATACTCCACTCTCTGATACATAGCAGCAGCAATAACAACGTATAGCAACAAAAAATTTTCACCGAAAGAATAAAATTTGTAACCAAGCATGCAATTGTGATTAAATCATGGGCCGTATTTAATAGTGTTTGATTTTGTTTGCTTACTCTTATAAGTTTGAATATGTTGATTTTGTTGCACTTTATGTTTCTGGAATAGTTTCATATTAATATTTTGCTAGCATTGCTTCAATGGCAACAAGTATCGGTTCTTATAAAAAAAAAAATATGTTGGCAATGATTTTCTTTGAAGGATTGAAGTGCTTTCCAATAAGAAAACACAAGAAATTATGTATTTTTTATTTTTGGTAAGACAAATAAGAATCCTAATTAAATTTGTACAATTAATTTATAATTCAAGTTACCATATAACACTCTGTTATTATTTTTATTTTAATATTAATAATATTAAAATATATTAATTAAAAAAATTAAATATTTCCAAAAATAATATGCCCGTGTAATTTTTTATCCACCGTCGGTGGATAGTAGTTAAACTCATATTTATACATGTATAACAAGGTTTTGATAAAAATATAGAATCTAATCAAAAAGTTAAATGGAATATACTAGTTAGTATACTAAGTACTTCACTCTTTTAATTTATTTATTTTGTTCGCAAAAAAAGTGTTTTTGATCTCATATTTACTATGTTTTCTAATTCTATATTATACTTGACAGTTTAAGATTATAAGATATTCTTTTGGTTTTGTATAAGTTGATTATGTTACTAGAAATATTTGTTCTATATTAGTGGTCTATCCTATCAAATCAAGAAGATATTAATTAATTTTTTCTATATTTATTATTGTAATTAATTCTTTTTAGAGTGTCTTCTTATTTATGATTTGAAAATTTGAATTTAAAAAAGAAACTGATCAATTAATATGAAACACAAGAGGACGTCTTTAATTTAAGGAAAAATTAAATATCTACACATCTTTAATTATCATATTTTTTATTATTCTCTGTCATTCCAAATATACAAAAAACACTTCTTGTTTTCCAAAAACCCACTATTCGAGATACATAACTCCCAAATACATGTCTCCCCTCTTCCTATTTTCACTCCATTAATCTCTTCCTATTTTCACACTCTCAATCTTTACTTCATCACATTTTGAAATTTCAAATTTGTTCTCTCTTTAGTCAATCAATTTCAACATTCTCAAAAGGTAATTTTTTTTCTTTTCCAACATATAGTTGATCCTTTTTTGTTCTCTTATTTTTTATCATTATTATTCATCTACAAAGTTCCGATACATATAGATAATGCTCCTTCTTTATGATCTTAAAATTAATTGTGTATAAAATGCTCCAGAAAGAAGAAAAAAGTTAAGTTGTTGGTGTTTTCGATAAGGATTTTGGGTTGTTTATTGTACATTTTTTTTCTAATACAACAAAGGAGGGGGGGGGGGGGGGGAGTAAAATGTGTTTCTAAGCACGCTTCTCTACCCAAGGGTCTGAATTTTAATGTACCTAGTCGATTTTGATTCATAAATTTAAGTATAGTGTCTTTGTTTCAATTTTATGATACACTACAATTTTATTATATAAAATATATCGTATTCAAATATTAGTTTTGATACATCACTCCAATTTATTAAAATACAGATATACATTATTATTACAAATTTTGTTACTTTTTATCAAGAGACATACACATATACATTGTCAATTATTATTTTTTATACATAAACACTAATAGTTTTAACAATATCAGGTTGTATCATATTCAAAGTTATGTATATGATATGTATATCAATTATTTTGTTATGTGTATATCATAATTAAGTATCACATATTTTTATGTATCTGCAACACTGTTTTATAACTAAATCAGTGTGTATCCTATACATAATTATTTTTTTTGTACATGATACGTAATTATGTCAAAATGTCGAATTGATTATGAATTAGATGTTATTATGTATCTGCAATTTTTCGAATAACATTTTAAGACATAGTTGCACCACTTGTTTAATGCATGTATATCAAATTCAACAAAATTCAAACTTTATTATATGTAGCAAATATGTATCAACTAACCACAATATCGTGTAGCAATCACACAAAAAAATTATATTTGAAAATAATTGCATGTATAATATATCTTTTATAAACTACAATATTTTTCAACTAGAATAAGATACATAAATAATAATGTACCACACACAATTTTATGAACATAATACGTAAATAGATAAAAAGCTAATACATATACATCCAACCAGTTAACCTATCAATTTTGTGTTATTTTACCTATTCCTGTTTCTTTTGCTCTGAAGAAGTAACGAGGGTTTGAATTTCATTTAGTATACGATTATATTGTCAATGTCGATGGAGGAGGAACACGTCATAGAGGTGGCTGCAGCGGATCGAAAGGAGAGGTTGAGAGCTCTCAAAAAAACTCGAATCTTCAAAGCACAGACGATTTTTTTGACAATGGTGAATCAAAATTGAAAGGATATTCGATAATCTGAGAGAAGAATTTTCAATTTTCAATTTTTTTGATAAATTTAAATCAAAATTGAAAGAATCTTCGATGAACTGGAGAAAATTTGATCTCAAAATTTTCGATAGTTTTAAATCAAAATTTGAAAGAATCTTCGATGAATTGAGAGATTTCCAAAAAAATTATTTGTCAAACAACTATTCTTTCACTTTTGTATTGTTCATAACTGACCTCCTAGACTTCTGAATGTCTCTACAAAATACAGATATTATCATGTTTCAACTACTGTTTTCAAATTTATTTACTTTTGAATTTGTTAAGATTTGAAAGGACAAACTTTGAATATTGAATTGTTTTGAAATTGTTATAATTTGGGAGAGATTGATATCCAACTAGATTTTTATGTATCCAGATGACACTAACTTTAAGAGAATTTTAAAAATAAAATGTAATTCGATCGTTACAATATAAAATTTCTAAATTTCTTATATAATTTAAGGCCACTGTAAGACTCTAGCACGGTATTGGCCCCCCAAAAAAGTGATATACCACCCAATCATGATCTGGATTGGGCTAGTCTTATGGGCCAAAATTATTTTGCCGATGACAGAATAAATAGTTATTATTAATTATGGAACCATTAATTCTTATGCAGATATAATTCATGTATTATATATAATATTAATTAGTATTATGTTTGATAGAATTTTTAATCTATTTATAATTAATTCAGGTATTGATCAAATTTAGGTATTAGTAATATACAAAAAATAATATTATGGAATAAATCTATGTAAGGACAAAAATCTCTCTTAAATTATTTTAGATTGTTACTAAATAAATTCAATACAAATTAATGCCGTCTTTTTAATTTTAAAAATAGATTGTTAATCTTTTTTAAATTGAGAAATAGACATTGTGTGAGTGATGTTTTCTAAGATGACAATTATTTAGCTTTAAATAATTTCAGTGAAAAAATAGCAAACATAACAATAGAATTGTTCTTCTATAATATTGTTCGATAATCATTCAACTTGACTGAATTAATTTAAGGACATAATTGAAAGATTCTCTTTTATAAAGTTTTAATGTTAACACAAGATGAGGTGGAAAACAATAAAACAAACAATTGATAAAAATAAATTTTACATTACTAATTCAAACACCATTAATCGAACCATAAAAGTAAAATATTGGGGGTGAGAGAATGATAAAACTAAAAGAATTATGTTAATATTATTCATGAATAATATATAAATGACTTGTATCAATTTTCAAAATTTAAAAGTAAATCAAATCAAACCATACCACATCAAATAATTTGAATTGCAATTCGATTTAATTTTTAAAACATAAACATGAATAATCCTAATCATGTTTTGTACAAGCGAAATACTTCTATATAAATAAATAAAAAAAGACAAGCAGCAAGATGGATTAAAACAAATAAACAGATACGGCTAAACATAGATAAATTCGAAGGAAAATAACAAGCACACCAGCCATGGGAACGATCGAGTAGCATTCCGCACTTGTAACAGAAATTGGCTTGACACCTACATAAAAACACAATCAGATTAAACTATAAACACATCCATTACGTATTAATTATTTTATTTTAATTGATTTGTTATAAACAACGAGCGCAATAAATTAACCTGCACGTGATATAACGGCAACCTTCACTAAGTTGAACAAAAGAGCGGCACTTAGGACACCTCTGCCATTTTTCACGCTCAGCAAGCATACCAAAAGTGAAGTCGTTTTCATCCCTCAATGCCCCACTCTCCTCACATTGAAATCCAGCATGCCATGGAAGCTTGCACCGGAAGCAAAATAATCTCTTGCAATTTGGGCACTTTGACAACGTCGCAACGCCACCACATTCATCCAAAATCAAAGCAGAACAGTTCTGATAAGGGCAGTAACACCGCGTCAATCCTAAAACAGAGTACTCACACAACTTTTCAGACCATTTATCAAATAGATCCGAATCCATAAGATTCCGGCAACCGATTGGGTCCAAAAAATGGTTACAATTCGGAAACGGACACGGAATTTCGACTACATTGTCAACAAGCTTGACGGAAATGTAAGTTGTTATACAGTCGATGCAGAACGGATGAACGCAGAGATTTTGGTTCTTAAATTTTGTACTAGGTAACAACATAGGCTCCATACAAATTTTGCAGCAGAATGGTTGAGATTCATCTGCCAATTCATGCTCTTGAAATTTTTTTATTGCGTTTCCCATGATTATTGTTGACTAAGATATTAGTTAGCAAAATTCATCATATGTATAAAAGCAGTACATAATAGAAGTAGATTAGGACTCAAAGAAACCAAATTCTATTTTGAAATCTAATTAGACGTGAACATTAAATAAACTCAATTTGTAAATGGTTTTGAAGTAGAATTCAACTAGAAAACTTAATTACGTATTTTAAAAAGTTACTTATATTTGTCATTGTCATAACCTTCTGGGGGAAAATGTAAAAGAAACTACTGTACTTATTATTCTCTTTGTGTTTGAAAAGTTAATTTATTTTTTTCATATTTAGGAGAGCATATATATAATTATAGGTAGAGTATAGCAAAAATTTACCCAATCGTATTAATTTGTATTACATTACATTATTTCCATTTCCCATAACAATTCAACCACCCCCATAAAGCAAATCCTTCACATATATGATTGATATTTTATTTTCCTTATATTATTTACGGAAAAGGATTAAAATTGCTACTAAGTTATGCGAAATAGACCACTTATATCTTCTATTACATTTTGAATCAAAATACTCTCGCCGTTATCATAGGAGACCATAAATATCCTCAAGAGTTAAAACCCCAATTTTTAGTGATGTGTCATGTAACATGGGACTAATCCCTCCACTTAAGCGTTGCTAACTAAGATTTTAAAAGAACTTAATCTTTAGTGGCGACAAAGTTGCCACAAAATCTCAAAATTTGTCATTAAAGGTTATGACTGATTTTTAGTGACGACTAAGGCTCCAATAACCATTCGCTAGTAAAATCTATATTTTCACAAAAAAAATTGACAATTAATTTTATTGCGACCTAATTTTCTAAAATAAATAACTTGAAATATCAATATTATAAACACTCAATATTATTACGAGAGTCATGAAAATTACTTCTCAATTTACATCTCCTACTATATAAGGCATCATTGTACATTTTATACATTTAGATATAACATAAAAATAAAACATACAGTGTCTTTAAATCCTACTTAATCGTTATCATTTTTGTTTTGTTTTTTTAAAAAAATGAAGAAAAAAACACAAAATTAAAATTTAATGTTAAAAAATTTCAGTGACGATTTTTTGGGTGTTAACTCTTGAGGGTGTATGTAGTCTTTTAGGATAACAATAGAGGCATTTTTTATCCCAAAATATGACGAAAGATATAAATGGTCTATTTCACATAATTCAGAGTCACTTTTGACCCTTTTCCATAAATAATACAAGGAAAATTTTCTTTTACTATTATTTTTTAAAAAATATTTTTATTCTTTTAATTTTAATATATTTTAATTAAAAAAATCAATTTATTTTAAAATAAAAAAATACTATAGACTTTTTTAAATTTAAAGTCATTTAGCATTACTCTCTAAAACTGATATTTGAAAATCAAAACTATTTTTATTTTTTGTTAATAAAAGTGAGAAAGACTAAATTTAATATTAAACATGCTTTCCAGACTTCAAATCTAACAAAAAGAAAACAACGGGCAAAGGCCAAATGCCCCTTAAACTCTAGGGGTCTTCTTTTCGTGTTCCATAAGTTTATTGTATATGACAAATTTAAATTAATCTGAATAATTAAATAATGAAAAGTAGTTTATTTTTATTTATTATATTTGGACTTTAACACATTTATTAAGATTTATATTTGTCTTATTTGGACTTTAACATGTTTATCAAGAAAATAATAATTAAGGTGATTATTTTACTATACTTTCTATTGATTAATATTCTCTCTATTTCATGCTAATTGAAATCTTTTAGAAGTGTATTGTTTAAAAGAATTGAATTTTTTAAAATTTAAGAATAATATTTATAATTTTTTTATTTTTGTTCTTTTCTTTTGTGAATTTTTATGTTTTCTAATAGATAAATCAAACTATTTGCAAAGTTATATATATGATTCAGAAAGGACAATATTGAAAAACATGATTCAAATTATGTCCTTATATTTTTCTTAATAAATATGAATTGTTTCACAAATTCAGTTGATATGGAGTAAAAATACTCTCTCTAGTATATAAATTGAATATTTGAGGCCTTTATTAAAATAAATGACAGAAATTTCACTTTTGAGTTCTCTTATTATCATTATACCCTATTTGTTTTATAAATTTTCAAAATCTTTCATTTTCACCTATTATATAAATATAATATTTGAGGCTTTTTCCCTTTATTAAAATAAATGACAGAAATTTCATTTTTGTATTATCTTATTACCATTATCCCCTACTTGTTTTATAAATTTCCAAAATTCTCATTTTCACGCATCGGATTAATTATCTCGCGCATCAAATTAGTGTATCATATATAAAATGTACATCAGATTAGTGTATCATGCATAAAATATAATGTACCTTACTTAACGATTAATGTATCTTGCGAATCAGTTTAACGTATCAGCGCTTATTATTGTATCAATTTGAGATATTTTTATAATTATAAACTTTTTAGGAAAAAATGATAATTTTACCTTAAAAATATTTGATGTCTTTTCTTTGCCCTTAAAATAATTGTATTCTTCAAAGTTCAAATGGATATTTAATTTTTTTTTTCATATTTGTACTTTCCTTTACATTACTCTCAAATATGTTCAGTATTTCACAAAGAATAAAGTGGAAAGTATTACTTAAATTATGTTTGAATTTTTTTTCTTAATAAGTGTATATTACATTACAAATTCAATTAATTTTCTTAATAAATGCGCATAGAGAATTATAATTATTGCTAAAAATAAATATAATAAAAATGTTTATAATATCTTAGTAACATTATTGATAACTATTTATGGAATAGTAAATAATACTTCCTCTGTTTAAAAATAAAATGAATCATTTTATTTTTAGTCTGTTTCAAAAATAATGATTTCTTATTTTTTTTGAAATACTTTTAACTTTTCATATGGTATGTTTAAAATCATAAAATTAAATAATATTTTGATAAAATTTTAATTAAGAAGTAAAAATTTAAAAGTTCCTTTCTGAGTAATAAATAGAAGTGAATAGAGGGATTAAGAATAACTTATAAATAAACAAAAGAAATTGTTAACCTTTTATGATATTCCGATTCCAATAAAGCTCAGCTGATTTTGAAAAAGATGGATAACTGCAAAAGTCATACGTGAAAGAAAATTTTGGGGAAAATAGTACTCCTACAAATTACAATCATATTATAAGAAGAAAACCTAAAACGATCATTCCTTTGATCATAGAAAAAGTAGTTTAAAAAAAAAAAACTCAAACACTTCACTACAATTATAAAATTGGCCCAAAATCAGTCAGAACAAAAATCTCCAGTTACCAAATCGCAAGTCAATAATACGGTTGAAGGTAATTAACTGAGAATCACAAGCACACAAGCCATGGGATTTATCGAATAGCATTCCGCAATCGTAACAAAAATTGGCTTGACACCTACATAAAAACACAATTAGATTAAATTATAAACACAAAAATAATTAAATATTAAAAGTCTATATACTAACCTGCAAGTGATATGACGGCAACCTTCACTAAGTTGAACAAAAGAGCGACACTTAGGACACCTCTGCCATTTTTCACCCTCAGCAAGTTTACTAAAAGCGACATCGTTTTTATCCCTCAATGCCCCACTCTGCTCACATTGAAATCCAGCATGCCATGGAAGCTTGCACTGGAAGCAAAATAATTTCTTGCAACTTGGGCACTTTGATCGCGTCGCAAAGCCACCGCATTCATCCAAAATTAAAGCAGAGCAGTTTCGATTAGGGCAATAACACCACGTCAACCCTAAAACAGAATACTCACACAACTTTTCAGACCATTTATCAAACAGATCGGAATCCAAAATATTCCGGCAACTAATTGGGTCCAAAAATTGGTTACAATTCGAAAATGGACAAGGAATTTCGACAACATTGTCAACAAGCTTGACGGAGATGTATGTTATTATACAGTCGATGCAAAACGGATGAACGCAAAGATTTTGATTCTTAAATTTTTTACTAGATAACAACATAGGCTCCATACAAATTTTACAGCAGAATGGTTGAGATTCATCTGCCAATTCGAGATCTAGAATTTTTTTTAATGTGTTTCCCATGATTATTATTGAAGAATAATTACTATACTTTAATGAACTAAGCGAAATTCATATTTATATAAGCAGTATGAAATAGAATTAGATTAGGACTCAAAGAAACCTATTTCAGCTTTGAAATTAAATAAACTATATTTGTAAACGGTTTAGAAGTAGAACTCAACTAGAAAACTTAAATTGCGTATTTTAAAAGTTGCTTAGGCTAATTTAAGGTTGGACAACGGAACGGGATGTATTGGTATAGTTTTGATTCGGTTGTCTACGGAATGGGGTGGGACATTTTGAATCGGGACATGAAATGGAACGAAATCGAGATTTGACCGGTATCGGTTTATACCGATTCCGATTAATTAATATTTATTAATTTATATTATATATTTATAAATTATAATTTATGTTTTATATTACAAAATAAATATTACTCAAGTAACCCAACTATCTATTAGTATTATTAATATTATATTCGAGACTTGGTTGAAGCAGAACCCTTCCTAGAAGGTGGTTGCGTAACTATGTATTCTATTAATAGTTGTAAATTGAAATTGTAATTTGTAATACAAATTTAAATAAATTAAATTGATATTTTTTTAATGGCAATTATTTTATCCTTATTTTTATTTAATTTTTTAAAATTACAAATTTAATTTATTTAGATTAGAAATTATAATTATAACCTATAAATTATAACATAATAATAAATAATAAGTAATAACTTCCAAACTTAATAAGTAAATTTTTTTTAAAAAATATTTTTAAAATAAACTTATTACGTTATAAATTTAAAAACTATTAATTTAAACTTAGAAAAAGAAATATTCATATTTTTGTAATTTAAAAAGATCATTGTTTGAAAAACTTGATGTGTCATTCTATTTATTCCATTCCGGTCCGTTCCGACTCCATCTCAATATATAGTGAGACAGGATGGAATCGAATATCTGTCTTAATAATTTCGATTAACGAACTTATCAACTCGTTCCACTCCAATTCAATATGATCACATTTTAATCCGTTGCCCAATCTTAGATAATTATATTTGTCATTTGTCATATCCTTCTGAAAAAAATGTAAATAATTAACTTCTCTGTTATGAAAAGTTAAAATTTTGTTTTTTTCCATATATAGGAGAGCACTATATATATTATTATTGTTAGAGTATAGCAAATATTCACTCAATCGTATTAATTTGAATTACATTATTTTCCGTAACAATTCAATCACCACATAAATCAAATCCTTCACATACTTTCTCTATTTCTATTTAGTTGTTCACTTTAGAAAATACACATATATTAAGATAACAATAATTAACATAGTGAAGTTACAATTTTATTTTTATTAAATATAGTTTCAAAGAGAATGTATTAAAACTTAGAAATTTTTAAAAAGTTTAAGTGAGGATATAATAGAAAAAAAAATGTCCGCATATAGTAAAATATTTTTGTCCAAAAAAAAGAAACATGCGGTTTTCTTTCATATCCAAGAGCCCTTTCTACATTTGCTTGCAATGCTATGCCTATCAAAGTTGGCGACCCTTTATTAGTTAAAATGGACAAATAAAATAAAAACATTTAAAAGAGAAAATATGGACAGAAAAAGTATATGATTAGTATTTTATTTTCTAAAAACAAGACAGTTCTATTTACACCAACTATTTTTTTAGGACTCTTACTAATTTTTTTTTTTAGGACTGTTATATGACATCCAAAAATCACTGACAGATTTCATTTTCTAAGAAACTCACTGTAGTTTTTTTATTTTCCAAAATAAAATACTAATATTTTTATTGTTTTTGTATAATAAATATGATAAATGACAATTTGTTTATTACAAAGCAGCCCAAAATGTTCAATCAACTTTTTAGACAAACTTCATGCTTTTAATTTGGTATCAATAAATTAGTGATAAATGTAACAAGTGTCCTATTTTAATCATAATTTAATATCAGCTTTAAGGGTGAAAATGTTATATTTCACTTTCATACGCTATATATACCTTCCTTTTTTAGTACGGTAATTGCCGTGTACTTTACTAATAATACTAAAAAAAAGAGTAGAGAGGAACGATCGCAGAAGTTTCCTAAATATATGAACCTATTTTTTCTTACTAATTCAATGAAGCAAAAAGATTTTGCACCTTACGAAATCTTCTTTTTTTTTCTCATATGAGTACGTGAAAAGAGGAATGGTCACAGAAGTTTCCTCCTCTCGTCCGCGGATATTTGGAAGGTATATTAAAAATAGATATTTAAAATTAATTATTAATTTAAATAATTAAAAAAAATAATATGAATTAATTATCAATTTAAATAATCAAGAAATACTAAGTATTTTTTTTTCAATTCTGTCCTTGATAATTTCTTTTATTTTGTTCAATTGAAAAGTTATATGAACTTTTGATATTCTTGCTATAGTAGGGTTATATTTGTCGAATTTCACTTTTTATTAAATTTTTCTTAAAGAGAGTACATGATCTTATCCTGACAAACAATAGTGGACTGATGAAATATCATTATATCTATAATTACTGAAAATAATATGAAATTGATATATGAAAATCAAATGTATTTTTATTTTTTTTATTTATTTAATGTGAGAATACTTTTTAGTGTTTATTTTATAAAAAAATTAATTGAAATATGTTTTGAGGAGTTTAACTCCCAAGAAAAAAAAGAAGAGAAAACCATGGTCAAAATCACAAATGCCCCTTTAAATTCTGGGGTCTTCTTTTTGTGTCCTGTAAGTTTATTGTATATGACAAATTTAATTAACCCAAGTAATAAAATCATGAAAAGTTGTACTTTTTAAGTTCATTTTTATTTGTCTTATTTGGACTTAACATGTTTGTTAAAAAAAAAGAAGAAGAAGATATTTTATCATTTTATTCACTTTTTATTGATTGATATTCCCTGTATTTTATACTAATTGAATTTTTAGAGTTTTTTTAATTGTACAAAATAATTAAATTGTTTAAAGTTTAAGATAAATGTTTAATTATTTTTTTTGTTCAGTAATAATTGTTCATCATTAATTTGACGTATTCCTTAAGAAATTATAAATAGAATATTGATTTAATATATTACTCTTTCAATATATATAATGTCTTGAAAAATGTAATCAAAAAAATGATTATAATTAATAATAAAGATAAATTATGAATTAACTGTAAAATTATTAATGGATTTCATAAAGTGGACCCATATTACTGGTCATCTATTTTTAGTATAAAAGACAAATAATATTGAATGGAAGGAATATTTTTTTTTCATATTTTCCCTTTCTTTTTATGAAGTTTAATATTTTCTAGAAAATAAATCACACTTTTAAAAGATTATATTTATAATTTTACTAGGAACAATATTGAATACTGCGATATAAAGTATGTCCTTTAATGTTTCTCTCGATAAGTTTGCATGTTCACAAATTCACTTAATATGAAATACTGAAAAGATACTCTCTATTCCATATTTTAATTGAATATTTTGAGTTTTTTTCATTGTTCAAAGATTAATGGTCGTTTGAATTTTTCTTTTCTTTAAAATTTGATATTATTTTAGGAAAAATTAGATTACTTGTAGAGTTATATTTATGATTTCACAAAAAATAATAGTAAAAAATATAATTTAAATTGCACCCTTAAATGTTTTTCCTAACAAGTACAAGTTGCCTCATAAATTCAGTCAATTTTCTTATTACGTGCGTCTTGACTCACAAATTTAGTTAATATAGGATAGAGAAACCATTATTTCTTTTAAAAAAATGATTTGAATAATAAATAATTAATACTAAAAATAAAATATAATATTTTTTTTAAGAAATATATTAGTAACAGTGAACTATTTTTGGAATATATAATAAATATAAATGAATAAAGGGAAAAACTTACAAATAAACAAAAAAATAGTTTAACCTGTTCTGATATTCCAATTCCAAGAAAGTTCAGCTGATTATTGAAAAAGAAGGATAAACTGCAAAAGTCATACGTGAAAGAAAATTTTGGGGAAAATATTACTCCTACAATTTACAATCTTAGTATAAGAAGAAGACCTAAAACGACCCTCCATTTTCCCACACAAAAAGTACTTGTAAAAAAAAAATTAAAAAAACTCAAAACACTTCACTCAGAATTTTGACACTGATCATGGGGAACACACAGAAAAAATTGGCCCAAAATCAGTCAGAACAAGAATCGCCAGTGGCAGAATCACCAGATGAATCATTCACTTGCGAAATTTGTATCGAGCCTATATCATTACCTAACAAAAAATTCAAGAATCAGAATCTTTGTGTTCATCCGTTTTGTATGGACTGTATGGCTAAATACATCGCCGTCAAGCTTGAGGACAACGTCGGCAACATTCCGTGTCCGTCTCTGAGTTGTGAGAATTTTTTGGACCCAATTTCTTGCCGGAATCTTGTTGGCCCTCAGCTGTTTGTGAGATGGTCCGACGTGTTGTGTGAATCTTCTGTTTTAGGGTTAGCGCATTGTTACTGTCCGGATCGGAGATGTTCGTCTTTGATTTTGGATGAGTGTGGTGGGAAAGCGAAGCGATCAAAGTGCCCCAATTGTAAGAAGCATTTTTGCTTTCAGTGTAAGCTTCCATGGCATTCTGGATTTCAGTGTGAAGAGAGTCGAGAATTGAGGGATAGAAACGATGTCGTTTTTGGCGTGGTTGCCGAGGCTAATAAGTGGAAAAGGTGTCCACAGTGTCGTCACTTTGTTGAACTTATTGAAGGTTGCAAAATTGTGAAATGCAGGTTAGTCATATTTGTTTTTTTCCTCTCTTCTTTTTTATTTGTGAATTGTGAACAAGTCATTCTAATTTTTGAAGAAAAAAAAAACTCACATTTTTACAACTTCTGAGGTTTACTTGAGTTGAGTTTCTACAGTGAGCAATTTTTCTAACTGCGTACACACCACACTGCCCAGACCCACTAGTCCGATTACACGGCTATGTTGTTGTTGTGGTGGTGGTGGTGATTATACCGGAGTCTGCACCTTTTTGTGCGTTTGTACATTGTTTTAGTGTTAATTGCAAAATTTTGCTAACCCTATAGTAGTTATTTTTTTCAATAAGAATTAGGAGAAACATGTACCAGAGCAAATAGGGTAGAGGTCATGGATTTAATAATATCTTACTACATTGATCCTGAAAAGAAATCAGGTCCCCACATATGGATGTAATCTTGAAGAACTAATTAAATAAATAAAGGTGCACTCTTTACCAAGGTAACTATGCAAATATTTAGTATTGAATTGGAATTGGTCCCCCCCTCCACAAGCTAGGGGTAAGGCTGTGGTCTCTCCACTCCCCGCTATACAGGAGTCTGATGTTGAATTGGAATTGATCCGAATAGAGAGTAAGTTTGGGATTGAATCACAAGTAATTGATTGATAAGGTTTTAACACTTGGGGAAGGAAACACAGGATTTAGAGGACTTGCATTTAGCTATGATAACCAAAAGAGGAAGAAAAAATGAATGTTAAATTGGTTCCTCCCTGCATACATGGGTTCCCTGGAATTTGAGCACCAAAAAGGTGTTGTTTGGCTGCAGAATACTTAGCTATCAATATGTTAATAGTCTTTTTAGAGACTTTTAATGTGTATCTAGTTGGTCAATTTTTTAAGACTTGTATCTCTTTGTTGTGGCATTCCAGTATCTACTTAATTGGATTTTTAAGAACAAGCACTTGCATATTTCTGCATTTTCACAAACAGGGATAAATTGCTAACCTGCTTCTGATTTATCGAGTTTCAAAATAAAGGGATGAAAAGGCCTATAAAACCTTAGGCCAATGAATGTTAGGCTACAGGTATGAAGGGAACAGGGAGTTGATGGAAGCATTATGTAGTTCTCTGAGCAGATTTATACATCTCTAATATGAGCTGAAGAATTATCTTATACATGATATGAAGTAATATGAGCGGAAAATATACCTAATATATCTCCAATGCCACTTAATTGAGATTAATATGCCAATCATTCCCAGTTTCCACTATTTTGAGGTTACAATTGCTATATTTTTCTCTGTTGACATTGATAGGTGTTGATCCTATCAGTCGTTATAGAGAGGACGGGTTGGGAATGAGGAAAATATAACATTTGAATCCCCTAAAGTAGATCATGTATCAACTATGTTTAATCTGCCAAATTTTGTCTTCTTTAACGTTCCAATTGATATTTATTTGTATTAGCCAGATCTTTTCCTCACATAGTTTTCAAGTATCCGGCTCTAATTGAATGTGTTGTTCCTCACAAATGAAATGCTTACCCTTTTATTCATTGTGGCTACTTTTTAGTGTTTACTTTTCTTCAAGGATTTCACTGGGTTTGTTATTGTTTCGGGAAAGAAACAAAAGAGAAATAACAGCTATGAATAATAAGAGGGGATTTTACTTGAGATAATCAAGCTTGTCCTCTGTATAGTCAATTTTGGATCTCATCTTCTTGTACATTAACTTATAAAATAAAAAAGTGCCTGTGAAGCCAAATTAATGTTCTGGGAGGAAAGAAGTTGCTTAGTTAGATGTACATATTAAAATATACCAGGTTTATGACATAAGATTTCAGCATATGTGAGAATTAAGTGGCTTATATTGATCGTCTCTTAATTGCTGACAGCTCTTCTCATAATTCTGCAATTTTCATCTATGCAATTCTTACATTCTTCTGGTTTTGTTCAGTTCTCTGAGGCTTAAACAATAAGAAGTAGAGAAAGGGTTCAACTTTCAAGTTTAATACTTTAACCTGGTTCTCTTTTCATCTGGATGTAGGTGTGGTGCCAGTTTCTGCTACAACTGCGGAAAAAGAGTTCATCGACACTGGTGTAGTTGTGATTCTGCTTCCGTGCGCTGCATAAGGATCATCCATGGGATTACCATTATTTTTATTCTCCTGTCTATCTTTTTCATCTTCAGGAATTTGAATAGTATAACGCCGAAAAAGTAGAGCCGTGTATAGACATATACTCCTATGAGGTTCAGTAACATATATTAGAAATCTTTTTTGCTTCAGTGTGTGCACTTGAGGCAGAAAAGATAGCATAGACAAGAAAACAGAAACCTTAACAAAGTTTGTACAGATGGAATCTAAAATATCAAGTTCTGTTAGATTTTTGACTTGCTGTTTCAAATTGTCTCAAACACATTTTTATGTGAATTTTCAAGCTTCTCTTCTGTTGTTCTTCATTAGTAGGTATGATTAGCATCCTTACTATCTCTTGGCTCCTGTATATTTAAAATGGATATCCACTTTTTTTCGTGTTCAATTTGGAAAATCAATAGATTTACTATTAAATCCTACTTTTCATTTCCCATTATTTAGATGATTGAGATCTTATTCTTTCATTTATAATTTCTTAAAGAATGTGTCCAGTTGAACATGAATAACTAAACAAGGAATTTGTCAAGTCAAACATGAATAGCTAAATGTTCTGAGGGATTATTTGTTTCTGAACAAGTACCTAGTTTCCACAAAAATTATATTGTTATTCTCCGTATTATCTTATGTTAAAATAACGATGTGAAATGACATTTATGTATTTGCCAAACAAGTAAATAACGATTATTGATTTATCGGTTTTTAATCATTATCCGTCATTGAAAACCACTTAGAAACAAGGTGACAAACCAAATAAATCATGCATATGAGTTCAAGTTACATCTTGCTCAAAAGCAACATTTTATATTTTGTAGAATAACCAAGTGTTTGAGACAATCAGAAATAAAAGTAGGACACCAAAATCTAAGTCAAAAACTTTAAATACAAAATGGTATAAATATAGGATTATTTAATTTTCTATCGGGTTATCGTTTTACACGTTAAGAAAAAATATCAAATCGTTAAAAATCAATAACCTCATAACAAAAGAAATCTAGATCGTAATGAAAACCACTAAACCAATAACCCGTTACTGATAAATCAATAACTTTTTTTTTAATTCAAATTATTAGTTTCGATTTGATTTTAAACGGCCCTAAAACATCCTATGATTATTACTCATTATACGGTAACCATTCTACCACAATTCTTGTTAGTTAGCTTTCTCGATGTTGAATAGTATGATATCAAGCCAATGAAATTTGAGACTAGGCATCAACACATTTAACTCCATCATATCAGCTATCTTTTTTTATTTGGCAACACCTAAGAAAGTTTTATTCAATTATTTACAAATTTTGCTCGAAAACAAGTAATATAGGATCGAAATGAAAAACCATTACAACCAGAAAAACGCAATCAAAAGAATAATAACACACAATCAAACATTATTTCCTCTAAAAAGATTCATTTGGCTAAAAATCATGGAATTACTCAAGTTCATGGGTGGGTAACTATTAAATAATAAAACAATAGTTTGAAGGCATAATACAGCTCTTAACTAATATTTATAATATCCTTTAATTTTAGATGTACATGAATAAATCCTTATAATTATATGAGATTGAACACGTATACATTACTTGTTTGATATAATTTATTACTTCTTCTATCTCAATTTATATAGGTTTTTTTTCCGAGAGTTACATAATTTAAATTTGACAAAAAATTTATGTATGAAATCTTCAATTTTTGTGAAATGAAATATATATATATATATAAATTATATAAAAATAAAAATATTATAATATAAATTTGTTTGAATCTCGAAATCCAAAAAAGTGACATGACGAAAACAAAGAGAATAGTATGAAGCAATACGCTATGTTGTTGTTTCCTATGATTTTATTTATTATACATTCTATTGTTTTAGTTACCAAATGCGTACAAGTTACAGCAATTGAAATCCTCTTTAATTACCATTCGGTTTCAATAATTCAAGTTGAGTAAACTTCTTGTAGCTTATTGGCCAACTAAGAGATTATAAAATTTCTTGTTTTTTGTTTTGTTATTCAACTTGTTTAGTTTACAATACACACGTATTTAAGTTTAATTATTTTGAATTTATAAAGCTTTTTTCGAGAATAACTAATCTCTATTAATTTTAGCCTAAAATAATCACCACGATTGATGATTGAGGATTGAGTACAAAACAAAGATTCTACTAATTAATACTTTTTAATAATAATAATAATAAAAAAAATGAATATAAATTATTCATGGTTCTTTGGTAAATATTTTATGTTTTGCTTTTTGGAAGACCTTTGTTTGTTAAAAGGCAACAACTTTAACGATAAAATTAAGGATAATTTCTTTCTTTCGGTTATTTATTTCTTTATATATTTCAGAGAACGACTTCAAAACTGAAAAACTAACCAAACCCACGCCGAGAAGCAACTACCATTCCTTCAGCCAATCATTATCCGACACGTGGCATTCAGTAATTGGATATCTTTCACCTCAACTCTAAGCAACCTTCTCCTTTTAGGAGACTGATGGATATATATAGCAGATGAAACTGAGAGAAGACAGAAAACAAATCTTCTCAGTCAACAATGGCTCATCGTTTCTCTCTCGTTTTCGTATTATCTATCCTCCTAACGACGTCGTTCTTGTTGGCTGTCAACGGCGAGATTAAAGGCGGGGACGATGATATTTTAATCCGTCAAGTCGTCGGCGATGAGGACCATCACATGCTAAACGCCGAACATCACTTTACGCTTTTTAAGAAGAGATTCGGGAAAACGTACGCCTCCGATGAGGAGCATCATTATAGATTTTCGGTTTTTAAAGCTAACTTGCGCCGTGCAATGAGACACCAGAAGCTCGATCCATCTGCTGTTCACGGCGTGACTCAGTTTTCCGATATGACGCCGGATGAATTCAGCCAGAAATTTCTCGGCGTTAACCGCCGGCTTCGGTTTCCTTCTGACGCCAATAAAGCTCCGATTCTTCCTACTGAGGATCTTCCTTCAGATTTCGATTGGAGAGAGCACGGTGCTGTCACGCCAGTGAAGAATCAGGTATGTTTGTTTCTCTGTGAGATTGATACGTGCAGCATTAAGATAATTAAGTAATTGTTATTTTTTATGATTGAAAAACTAGGGTTCATGCGGCTCATGCTGGTCATTTAGTACCACTGGTGCATTAGAAGGTGCCAACTTTCTTGCTACAGGGAAGCTTGTTAGCCTCAGCGAGCAGCAACTTGTGGACTGTGATCACGAGGTTTGACGCTTTTCCCTCTCATCCTATTCTATATATTGTGTATATGGAATCCTGATCTTAAACACGTTAAGCTTTAAAATTAAAAGCATTTGCCAATTTAAAAGTAGTGCTCATTCGATTGGAATTTACTATTGGCGTCATCAATATTTTTGGGTCATGTAACTGATCATGGATCAGTTACAGGGAAGTGTTTGCTCTGTTTCCGTCACTTTTAAGTACGGAAAAAACTTAGTTATGATATTTATAAAAGGCGGAAGGTAGCTTGGTGTTTATATGTAAAAAATGTTAGGGAAACTAAGAGGATTCATATAATTTACCTATGTAGTTCCCATATAGTTAAGAATTGACTTTTGCCTTTCTTGGTGTTATACCATATCAATCTGTTACTTAAACGTGTCTTTCTTCTTCAAGTACCGTGTTTTTCTGCGGTTTTCTTTAATCAGATTTTCCTCTCTTCACTTTAAGGGAAAGGGAATTGGACTGTTTGTATGTTTTGGCTTGAATTTGTTGCTGTTTTCATTTTCAGTATGCCAATTGCTAATCAGAATTGGGATTGTAGACAGTATAATAAGACTTCTAACTTGCACTACTTACTACACAGGCCAAACGAAAAAATTGTACTTCGAAATTTTAATGTCCTCTTATCTCCCTGAAGTATGTATCCTATACTAATTTAACTACCTACAGTGTGATCCAGAAGAAAAAGATT
This sequence comes from Solanum lycopersicum, assembly GCF_036512215.1. NCBI lineage: Eukaryota > Viridiplantae > Streptophyta > Magnoliopsida > Solanales > Solanaceae > Solanum > Solanum lycopersicum. The sequence goes on from NC_090800.1 coordinate 92,979,190, forward strand.
CTTGCGACTCAGGCTGCAGTGGTGGGCTAATGAATAGTGCCTTTGAATACACTCTCAAAGCTGGTGGACTAATGCGAGAAGAAGATTACCCATACACTGGTACCGATAAGGCAACCTGCAAATTTGACAACACCAAGGTTGCAGCTAAAGTTGCTAACTTTAGTGTTGTCTCCCTAGACGAAGAACAAATTGCTGCTAATCTTGTCAAGAATGGCCCTCTCGCTGGTAAATGTCCTCTGCCATTAACTTAAAAAACTGCCTTCATGGGATCTTTAGTTAATTAATGCTTTCCATTGATGTAAAACTAATTCTGAAAAGTGTTGCTGTTGCTTGGCTTGGCTTGCAGTGGCTATCAATGCAGTGTTCATGCAGACATATGTCGGTGGAGTCTCCTGCCCATATATATGCTCTAAGCAGTTGGATCATGGTGTCTTATTAGTTGGTTATGGTACTGGCTTCTCTCCCATTCGAATGAAAGAGAAACCGTACTGGATCATCAAGAACTCATGGGGAGAGAAATGGGGAGAAAGTGGATACTACAAAATCTGCAGAGGCCGCAATGTTTGTGGAGTGGATTCAATGGTTTCAACAGTTGCAGCTGTTAGTACCAGCTCATGGTAAAATTTTAAGTCTATTTTTACCAACTACACTCTATGTAAATTAAGTGTAGCTTAAAGGACCATATTTCATTATTTCCAATTGCTAAGACTCTTTTTCATTATATTATTTCCAATTCAACAATTCTTGAAAGTAAAACACATTTCTCCGCTTCTATCTATTAGTTTGGTGTTTCTTCACTCTACATACATTCCTTTATAATTTAATTCATCTCCATATATGGTTGATTGCCCCTCCCCGTATCCAAGCGCACACAAAATCTTTTCAGGAGACTTCAATTATAGTTGACGTCAATGTAAAGGGAGGGAGGTAACTTCCAAGTTGAGCTGTTAATCTTGCAAATTGAAGGTTTTCCTTCTTTGTTTACTTGGACAACTTCTTTGTTTAACACCTAATTATCTAAACTACATTTTGAAGTTATATGCAACATATCATTAATCCAGAAGCAACTTTCTCCAATCAAGCCCTTCAGACAAGAAGTAGAATGTCTCACCAGTCACCAGTAACGACTATTTTCAGCACGAATGTGACTAAGTGGGCAAAATGCATACCTAAAAAAACAATTTCTTTTGGTGAAAAACAAGCTGAAATTGCATATGGAACTGAGGATAAAGAATGCACCACGAATGTTGTGTTCACATGATCTCATTATTACCAATAGAAACGCTAATAAACATACGTGGTATGATTAATTTACAGGCAAACTGACCCGCCATATCTGTCGCACAAAACATCGACCATTTCTGGATCACACAACACAACAAATACAATTAACAAATAACTTATTATACCATCTAAAAGTTGCAGCTGCACAGATGCTGCTTTCTTTGCTGTGAACCTCACATGCAGGAATGCTTATTTCTCTCGGTGCCAATAAAACAAATAGAGTGGAGCGTGCTCACAGAATACTGCTCCATCCCACCAAAAATGAAAAGGAGAAAAAAATGATCTTATCCCCTCCACTAAGATGACCATTCAAGCAGAAAAGAATAACATACACATTCTTTTACAAACAGCGAGCTTCATCTCTGAGAACCTTTGATGCTTACTCATTCATCCTCCCCCAAATCAATCAATTTGAATGAGAAAGGACTAAACTTGTATCCATCTCCCTCGTAAAACTTATTTTGGAACTCCACCCAGTGAAGTCGCAATGCGTGTAGGAAGGCACTGAGTGTTTCCATCACCAACAACACTCCAACAGTGGCAAAGATGAATACAATGATGCCAACAATGAGAATAATGATATTGTTGTACCTGAGGAGCATAAGTAAATTTTTTTAAATGTATTAATAATATACAAATATATCATTTTTTTCTTCCCGGAATATTCAGTCCACTACATGCCAGCTAAAGCCTAGGGCATTCAGATTTATATATATTGGAGATCTGCAAATACAAACTTGATATTTGACAGCTTATTCTCAGAGAACCAAACATGTAATCAATTTGAACCAATAGTGTAGGAAGCTATTAGTCAACGAACATAGAATAACTTACCCCCAGGCGAGAAGTAGAACCTTTTCGTAGAATACACTGGACAGCTCAGAGTGTGCAAGGCTGAAAAAAAGCAACATTGGAAATTATTCTGTTAATAGAAAGGTGATGTGTAATAATATTTATGGGGTAATTTGGTCAAGTGATGAGTTAATACAGGGTTAACTTTACACTGGTAGGGATTTTACTAATGCAAATTATGAACAGGATATATAGTAATAGTTGGGGTGTTCTGGGCGACTACAATGAAGTACAGGATGAGTGGTTTTTTTAATACAATTTAATTTTGGTCCATCTCTTTTAAATTCCAGCAGCATTTTCAATTAGATTCTCCTTTAATATAAAGCCCAGGGAGATTTTCCCAATTAGGTAATTTGACAATGTCATCTCTCCTATTGATAACATACCAATATGAAAGCTTACTACTGAGCAGCCACTATCCAATACATCCTCTCTCACTTGGCCTCTAAACAGACCCCTATGGGGCAAACATAAAGCATATCACTGGTTATGGAGATTCAAGAAGAGATTCCATTCCCAATAACCACATATACCCATTATAGTTAATCATTCCAACAATGAAGCAAGATATAAAAATCTAAGGGCCAAACATTTTGTCTAAAATCTATTCAACGACTATTATGAGCAAGGTTTCAGCATAGAAGCAAACAAAGAATTGTGTTACTAGAATAAAGCAGGAGATAAACACATCCTAACTCCTCAAGCATACCTGAGAGCCCACAGACGAAGGTACGAAGCTGTGTTTGAGACTGCTCCAAGTACAAATTCAATTGTGTGAATGAGCTGATGAACAAAAATCTCACTGAACTCGAATTCTCCATGATGACCAGAATCATCATTACTCTCCACTAATAAAGACTCTTCTGCCTCCTGAAGTGCTGTGTAGGACTGTCCTTGGTGCCTCTAAATAAGTAGCAAAACAAATATCATTAAAAGTTCAACAAACAAAAGCTTATGAATAAGTGAAAAGGACAGAGAAACAAGTTAAGCAAACATACTTCATGCTGAGCTTTCAATAGGAAGGGCTTTGGAAAAAGCATCCATGGGACAGCAACAAGGGCCGAGAGTAGCAGGACAAGCTGGCCAAATGTTAACAAAAATCAAAGTGAAATCAGACATCTCCCATCGAAATGTGAAAAATTGTACAAAGTGTGGTTATGAAGGGATACTCAACCTGAGTCATCTTCTGACCAGCAAAAAGTTGGTTTTCGCCGAGCTCATCTGTCGGGCTAAGAAACATGTATATCATTACATGGTATAAATCAGCTTTGGACCCGGTGCACCACTTCACAATGATAAGGACGGACAGATATCCAAACAGAGCATTCAAAAATATCATTTGGGGAATAAATTGACACCTGACATTGCAAAGTTTGGCTAACTGTCAACATCTTGATTGAAACATCTAAACCGATACATGACACTGCCAGAAATCTAGGGACTGTAACCTGAATGCAATGGAACTTACCAAATGTTCACACCATTGCGAAAGAACAGAGCATTGAAAAAGCTCAAAATTATCCCAAGGTTCATCTGGGCCACCCCAATAAGGATAGACATTTTCATCTTCAATGAATTGAGGTACGGCAGCTCACTACGTGAACCATGCCATGCTGGATCGACACCAAATGGATAAGTGTCACGCACTTTGATTAAGCCTGCAGTGGTAGAATCCCTACAATCAAGCCAACTAGGATTAGCCAAATTGCAACAGACAAGACACTACGGGGTCGTTTGGTAGAGTGTATAGCAAAATAATGCATGCATTAATTATATGTTTTAGTAGTCCCTTGTTTGGTGCATTTGTTCATGCTATTTACAACTAATGTTATAGACGCTATTGTGTATTGAGGAGTGTATTACTAATACCATGGATTTCTAGGTATTAGTAATGCAAAGGATTTAATATATGCATTAATATGGTTAAAGAACCAATTACCCCTGAAAAGTACTTTACATCTTTTCCACCATAATTGTGAAGGATACTTTAGTAAATAAATACTGGGTATTATTTTTATACACTCTACCAAACGATACCTAAAGGTATTAATAAAGGAAACAACTCTAATCTATCAAAAAAATTATTTTTATAAACCCATACCTACAAGAAGGATCACGACACCCATATGCTGATTTTCCAAACAACTCAAACGGCACAGAGAAGAACTCATTATAGACCAGGCCCGTGTATATTGAGAAGAGGGACATCATAAATATCACATATCGCCCTCCAAAAGTCATTTCCATGATGTCTCCAAGTTTCTGCATTCATGATCATTATCTATCATGTTTCAAATAATTTACATTCATGCTCCAGCAGAAAGGGCGTACGTAATTCACTTGGAAAAATTCCATTACTGCCATAAACTATAACCAAACTAATAGTTCTAAGAATATTCTTAATCAAAGTATACCCCAATTAACCAAAACCTGCACAAGAGAATTACTAGAATGTGGACGACGCCAGACCAACACACTCAGATTTCTGCTAATCTTCCAAGAGAAATGTTCTTATCATTGAAGAACCTTTGAGCATACATTATCAACTTTCTGCTAATCTTCCAAGAGAAATGTTCTTATCATTGAAGAACCTTTGAGCATACATTATCAACTTAATAACTGTAACCCATGTAGTTTTTTTTCCTTTGTTGAAACTATGAAAATGTTGTGTCATTTAGAGGTACCTCAAGTTATACCTGCCTGATGAACATACACCTATTCCTTGCTCACTTAATAAGCTGACCTAGTTTTGATAAATAAGGTATTTTATAAATACTAAAAGCTCTATAGTACACAGTTATTGCCGGGGTCTGGTATGAATCCTAAGTAGCTGCAAGGACTTCAAAACCTCCAATCGTTACATCAACATCAGTAGAGAAGTCTTCATTACACCAAATAATAAAAATACATCTATTTTTACAATTGACAAGAAGCTGACATAGGTCTTAGCATGTCGCGGTCACTAGACAACAAACGACATCCCCTAAGCATTATTTCAAGGGATCTTTTGTAGGGTTTGTTACAAGGGAATTAAGAGGTGATTCCTACGTTTTTTTAAGCAAACTGATGTAACAGACATATCCAGTTGGGTCTTTCAACCAATCCAACTAGGTAATGTGTAATACATAAGTAGAAATGCAATAGTCACCTGACTGGAGAATTTCTTCTCATTGAATAAGAAGAACATGGTAGCAAGCAACAGACAGATACCATGACCCCAGTCACCAAACATAACTGCGAAAAGGAATGGAAATGTGACGATAGTGTAAACACCAGGATTTGCTTCCTGATATTTAGCCACCCTGCAACAGTTGATCAAACAGCATGAATATGACTAACAACATCGTATACAGTAAGTATTAGAAATAGTATAAAGGTTGAAACTAACTGTGTGCACTTCTATCACTAAAGAAAGAGGGTTAGTCTACAAATGCAAGCACCAATGACCTCAAATACGCTATCACTTTAGTTGTCAACAGAATTCCCCAATTCTACAGAAGTAAAAGTGGCAGGCTTCTTTAGGCTATATGATACCTCTGTTCTAAGAAAACTTAACATTTAAAGGATCCCGTTAAAGATATGTAAGGATATAAACATGATCAATCTATGTTTGCCAAGTCAATCTTTTCACTTTTTGATAGAAAAAATGTTTGTTTACTTGAGCAAAAAGATATTGGCAATTTCAAGTGCTAAGTTATAGTTGTTCATAATCAGTAGGCATTTCTGTTTCCAAACTGAATAATAGATATTAGTTATTCTTTAGGGGACAGATATTCAGTGATATATAAGGGAGAATATGGTATTTAAATATAGCAACTCGTATTAATCTTCGTTACCCCAAAAGAACATATCTTACAAATGCCAGAAACTGCAAGAGAGATAACAACCAACGAATTTTGGTCTTTAAAATTGCAGAAGACAGATACTTGACCCATATAGACAACCAGAAAAAGAGAAAAATCATCGTTTAATCTTTCCATAAAAGGAATCCAAAGTTTGGACTAGAGACACACCCGTATGCATCGACAATATCCTGAAAAGAAGAAGTAAATTTATTTGTTTGAAAATATGTAGGCGGCATTTCTCGGGTTCGCAGAACCCGGAAGATTGCACCAACTTCTGAATTTGAGTCATGTGTTGCCCGTTGCAGCGCATCCTGGATCTGCACGATCATACATCATTTACTAAATTAACATGCTTATATATATGCCAAAGTGGACATCTTTCCACTACTAAATTGACAGGAAATATCAAGGAAAGGGAGAGAAGTCTTTTTCCATTGTTAAGTTAAGGGAGTAACATCACCAGATCTGATCATAAGACAATTACACTCTCCTTTTCCTGTTAGTCTTTCATCTCATACATGAACCTGAGTACCATCCATGACCAAGAAATGAAAGATAAAAAAATAGTCACCTGTTTGGTTGCAAAAACAGGACTCCAACCTTCAGCCACCAGACATTTTTTGGTCACATCAATGCTAAGCATGTTGAGAGTGTGATAAATTGATTTCTCTTTCCTCGCCTAAAATAATCAAAAAGATGTGCTCAGTAGAACAAAAGCTGATAGACAAACATTAAGCCATTCATATAAATTACGGAATAAAAGCTCTACACAAACAACAAATATGCAAAAATAGGTTTCTTCAAGAAGTTAAAAAGGCTTGGTAATGAGAACAATAATATTGTTTAATAACTAACCAAAATATTCCATCTATCATAGTGTTCACCAATAGTTCGTAATAAATTTCCCCGGTGCACCAAGCCAGCATCTATGGTCGTCTTTAGCTCTGAGATTCTTCCAGAGACCTGCAAAGGGACATCGTAGACATACTTTATTCTTAGTATTCCAAATAAATAAGAAGTACCAACCAGACAGATTCAGACTTCCATAAATTAGTTGTACAGTGATGCCAGATAAGGAAGAAGGCATTTTCTTCTAAACAATAACAATATCACAATAATAGTTAACACCAACAAATAGATGATTTGTATCAGATTTTCTTCTCCTCACATACAAGAAGATGTTCCTTTTGTTACTTTCTTTGACTTGTAAATGCTAATTCACCACAATGACTTTGAGACCAGATGCTGTTTTAGTTAGCTATTACTCAAAAATAACTAAGTTGATAAAAGCAGAAAGGGACGGAACTGCAGCAAGGATGGCCTAGGAAAAATAAAGGATGTAATGCATACCTCAGTGATCATCTGGGCCTGTTTACCAAGGTCCTCGGGGACAGAATAACGATTTGCTCCAAAAGCTTCACATATTTTGAGAATTTTGCTCTTTGCTCTTTCACCAGAAAAGAAGACTGCAAATACGTTTTTCTCAACCTGAAATTACCCAAAGAGTAGAATAAATCATTCTTTGATTAGCAGATATATGCTAGTCTGACCAAAAATGAAAATCAACTTTCTGATTGTAGCTAGTAGGGAGCAGCTGTAATCAACAGTGCTTTCTATCAAATTAAACGTTGCATAACTTCTGGAACATTTTTATTAATTTATTTATTGAGATATGATAACAACTTCATAACAAATGGCCACAAATTATATTCATATCTACAAGTATGAATATGTACCATCAGATATTTGTGAATTACAAAGTTGACAAGAAACAAGTAGATATTCAAAAGAAAACATTCTTTCTCACAAAAAAACAGATACTGATTAAAGTTTCTAAAAAGAATAAGTACTTATTACATTTTGCTGGGAGAGTCGCAGAGAGCACTGAAACACTATGGAAAGCCCAAATCGACATTCAAAAACATCCAATTAGACCATATGGCATATAGATACCAACATAAATAATATCACGAGCATCCACTTTTCGGTAGAGGTGTCCCGCTGATTTTATGTGATCAAAAACTCTTTATTGAGTTGCAAACAAGGATAAAACTACTAGATAAAAGACATGCTTTGCAATCAATTTTTGTCCATGAATCTTATCAAAAGTTGATGAAAATACCTTCTCTCCAGAAACGGGATCGATGACGGGCTCTTCAACTACAGCCTGCCTCAAATACACATTACCCCGGGTAGCACGAAAGAGAATCCTCTCAAAGGCCATCGATTTTTCTCTCGGAACAAGTCCAGTAATAAATCCTAACTTAACTTGCTTGGATGGATCAGTCACTGCTTCCTAAGAATCCGAAACCAACTACAGAGTTACTCCAAAGGAAGAAAATATACAATTTTCTAAATATCAAGGTTTACCTGTTCTGATAGCAAAGGAGTTTCTAATGATTGTTCGCCAGTTTGATTTGATGCCTGTTCTCGATGTAGAGCTTCAGCACTGCTTTGTGCTATGTGGAAAAACTCACCAGCCTAGAAAACATATAGAATGTGTAAAATACTATATTGACAATCAGCTTTCTTTTTTTCAAAAGTCGAATAGTAAACTAAACAATACTAGGAATTCTTCCGACGTTGATAAACCAAGAAATTGCACCTTTTTCAAAACAAGTCTATATTCCACAAGCTCATTGTATGAACGTTGTAACTTATCGCCATTAGCATTCATTTCTATCAGCTCTGATTCAAGTTCTCCAAGCTTGACCTAGTACACAAACAAGCTGTGTTGAGTCATTGAACAAAGGTAATTGACATACAAACAGATGACTAAACATACCTCAAGGTCATCAAAACTTAAGTCAACTTGTGTGGCAGATGTAGAAGAAGATAACAAGCCTGCTTTGGACATTTGTTCCTTAAATAGACGTAACTTACGAGCCATCTCTCCACATCTTTTGATCTGCACAAGGAATACAGTGTTATATGTATAAGGTTACCAGTTCTGAATAGCAAGAGCGAAGAAGATATATGCAAAAGAAGATAAACAAATATCTTTAAAGAAAGCACCTAACATATTTCACATTTACAAAAAGGTGTCAGGCACTACAAAAATGTGACTCAATGACATCTATGCACAAAGTCATTCAAGTTACTACCTACGCTGGAGCTTTCAGTTTGACACATAACAACTAAGTTCTCTAGATACAAAATGAGCACGTCTCATAAGACTGTTTCTGTTAAAATTCACAAGTTCCAACACCTTTGTTGTGGTAGTTGTAAAATGTAAACCTTAGGGTCACTAATTTAAAACTAAACATGAGAATTGAGGTTTAGTTAATTGGGAGGAACAAATAGCTAGATTAAGATATTGTGAGTTCTCCCACATTCCCCCCTGGTTCCTTGTTCCTCTTTTTGTTTGTTTCCCTTCAACATGAGGAAGGGAGATGACAAGAAAGCAGAAGGATGTGAATATTGTGTTCGCAGAAAGGAGAGGAATAGCTTTTAAACTTTACCTGTTGTCAGGCAAAAGTGTGTGATCATTATTGAATGGCTCTAAAGGAAGACCAAAAATTAGATGAGGATATTTTGTGGAAGCTCATATCATTGGCAGTCATTCAAAAGAAAGGTTCTTTTCAGCGCCAGACAATTCAGGTCCTTAAAAGAAGTTAACATGACAGCAATATGGACGGCATGGGTACATCATCAAAGGATTTACTAATTGGGTTAATTTCACCAACCCCTCTAGTTAATGCTATTCTGAGGAAAAATTAGTCCAAAAGACTGGAAATGGAACAATCCATCAAGAAAGAAACACAACAACCTGATTGATGGAAAGAACCAAAAAAATAAAATGTAAAAAGTTATAATTACATCGATAAGATTCTCTACTCATAAAGAGGATTTCTTCCTTTTTCCCACAAAAATAATAAACAACCTAATTCTCCTACCCCAATCTTTAAGTAATGGCTGATAATCCCAAAAGATAATTAACCAGATTTTGATCACTATAATGTGACTGAATGGAGAACTAAAGTAAGAGAAAGATGAGAGTACAATAGAGTAGAGTACAATAGAGTAAACTATTCTGGAATTGAGCGGATTATTAACTATTTCATTGAATACCTGATTAGCATATGTTCGTTGAAATGGGCTCTTTTCGGCATTCAACTGTAAAAAAACGAAAATTGGATAAATAAAATGCAAAGATAAAGATCTCATAAACCAGTAAATAGTCCATATAATATGCACTTAACATCACTGCACTTGATTAATTATAATTAACAAGTCCGAGGCCCCTAAAACAATATAAATATAACAAAGACAGCTTGCATAAGCAACTGTGAGGAAACAAAATCATGAGTGGAGTTCTAACAAAGTTATTGCAGAGAGCACCCAAGATGTAGATAAGACTAAATAAGTAAATTTCATGCATTTTAACCCTTCAGGATGGCTCGGATGGTTTGGCTTGGACTTCCACAATGGAGGTCTCAAGTTCGAAACCAATTGCTTGCAACAGCTAGGGGTTGACCTTCAGGTTCGAGCTTGTCGCACGGGATTGCCTAGTTTACCTCACCTGTGTGGTTTGCGAACTCTTGTAAAGGTTGTGTGCACCAAAGGGTAGCGACTACATGTTCCCTCATCATAAAAAGAAAAAGTTTTTATACTTCAGTGCCTTTTCTTTTTGTATGATGATCCTGAAATATCAGGCTATAGTAAATTTGTGCATCAGAGATGAGTCAATAGCACTTTTTCAAAAATTGCAAAAGTTTCAAGATAATTGTCAATATTTTATAAAAAGGATTATGTTATGTTACACCTTAAATGGAATACATCTACATATATTACTCAATTATCAAATGAAGTTTGTCAATAGAGACAGCCCACTCAAAAATCAGAATGAAGCCAAAATGAGAAAATTTATTAAGTAGTTTAAAACTAAATCAGTACTGAAAGTCTGAAAGCAGTATATCTACCTTTAAACGCCCTTATCTAATAAAAGATCCTAATTCCTACCAAACATACAGACATAGCAAAATCAATGTTGCTAAGGAAGGAATCGTAAAAATCAAGATAAAACAGTGGATAAAAACAAGAGCATCTAGAATTAATATTTGTTCAAACTTTATAATGATAATGCCCGACTAATTGAACCGAATCTTGATCAATATCGCAGAAACAAGAAAGTGAATTAGCTCTGATACTGTTCAGCATCTAGAATTAACGATTTGTTCTAACTTTATAACGTCAATGCCTGATTAATTGAACCGATTCTTGATCAATATTGCAGAAACAAGAAAGTAAACAAACTCTTAACACTGTTCTAAATCCTAAATCTCAAATTCGTCCAAATTTAACCTAAAATAAAGCAGAAAACAACATATAAACCCTAGCCATACAGCAAGTCCACACAATTATCCGATAGTACAGGATAAGAATACATCAAACACAAATAAACATCGCGAAAAAAAGAAAAAAGTATAGATATTAAGAAACGCACATCTTTGAACTGAATTAGTCCGATTTCTCCAAGATAATCGATTGTCCGATGAGCAGATTCATTCGGAATGATGATTTGGACGAGTTGCATCGACTCTGAACGGAACAGATCCATCGGCGGACAGCATCCTCCACCAGTTTGCTCCGCCATTGTAGCTATTCTTCTGCTCCTCCGACCCGAGTTTCAAATCTGTGCTCTGACTTTCTTCTCTCCTCTACAAATGATATATGGATCACATCACACAGTAAAGAAGGAGTAGCTGAGTTTTATTTCTTTCTTACCGCTTCCACATTATTCACGCGACTCGGATTTACTATTCTTGTTATTTCCTATTTCGCACCCTCGGTTCTCTTTAATTATATTTATTGCTTTAACATAAAGTTCCTTTACAAAAATATATACATCATACAACAGCAACGTGTTTTTTTAAAAAAAAAACGAGCTAAAAATCATTAATTTTTAAAAAATAAATTATAATAATTAAATTAAAATAAATAAGTATTTTTTAAAATTAATTTAACTATGTAATTTTTTATATCTTATCTGTGGATAGTAATTAATCTCTTGTTCATAACTTTAATTATCATTTATGTAAAAAAATTATTATTTTTTGTTTTATTCTAGCGAAATTTTTCACTATCTTTAATTATTAGTTCAACTTAAATTTAATAAATATATTTATATGCTCTTTTTATAAATTCATCTTATACTTCTGTAATTTTAAAGGAAATGAAAATCTCATTCATATACCGTATTTTAAGGTTACTTCGTACCATCTTCTTATACTTTATAAAAATTATTTAGAATTATTTCTTAAAGTAAATAATTTAAAATTTAAAATTTAAATTTATAAACTCAGCATAATAAAACTATTTCGCTTCAAAATATTAACAGAAAATCATCTAACATAATTTTTAGGATATATGTCCAACATTTAAAAAGTGTATTCATGTGTTATTTTGTTTGTGCCTAGAACATTTTAATTAATATTCTTAAAATTTGTAATCTTTTTACTAAACAAAGAAGTATTAATCACGAATTAAACTAGTACAGAAATACATAGACCTTATATTTGTAAGTTCTTGCATAAGGCATTTTTTTATATAAAAAGGCTTTAAGCTACAGGAGTACAGTATAGTGGCGTATATTCGACAAAAATAAAATTAGTATAAAATATGAAGGAAAAAGGGATCATGTTTTTGCTCTTGAAAATAAATAAAAACAATTATAAATGAGAATTGAGCAACTAGTTAAAGTTACGTGTGAAAAAGAAAAACTTAAAAGAGATTATTATTGTAATTATTATGTTGAGCCACACTGTGCTACGTAGAATAGGTTGGAGGCATCACCAATCCAATTGTTACAAGTGAAAAAACTCATATAACATAATATTCTGAATCAATCACGAATTTTGCAATGGTCACAAACGATACTGATGAATCATAAGATCTGTTTGAAAAATATAATTTTATTATTAGATCTGTTCAAAAAATATAATTTTATTATTTTAGTATTAATCTTTTTGCACATATTTCAATTAGGGTGGACCGAAATATAAATAAGAAAATATAAAGGAATCTCTCTATCACAAAAATGTTAAAATCCATTTTATTTTTTTTAATTGTACTATATATTAAGTTAATAGACAAATAAAGCAAAACAGAATAAGTACTATAGATTCAAAAGTTAAATTATTAGTTTTATACATATAATTTTCATGATATTTTAAACTCCCAATGAAAATCAGTGACTTCACCGCATATTTTAACGAAGCATATACTTAAAGTAAATCAATTATACAAACTATGCTAATACCCTATATATAATCCATAAAAATCTGTAGACGAAATTTCCGGAGGAGGATCACCTGTGGACAAATAATGAACACATGATGTTTAAATGGGACCCACTGACAGATACAAACAAAGCTGCACGTTCCAAGTGTCCCTCCAGCCACATCAATTTGTTGATAATATTTCTTCCTATATTCCCCCTCGCCTGTTTTTCTACTTCATCCCTTTTAAGAAAAAAAAATGAACAGTGTGGATGGAAATTACCACAGGTAAGCCTGCTTTTATGACTAAAAAAGGAGTTGAACGTAGATTCCAATCCTGCTAGAGGGAACTCAGTCTTCTTCTCTTTCCAGAATCCAAACGTAGTAAAGAGTCTGAAATTACATATTCAAGTCTCTAATTTTGGGTGAGCTACATGGGTTGATTTGGACTATTAACAACAGATAAATTGGATACAGTTTAAATTAACATGTAAATGAAATGTTTTTCGCCAACTCTCAACAAATATACGCCAGAACCGGCGATGTTGTGCACGGAACCTATCATCTAATTTCTATTTTACAGATTCATGTTTTAACTTAACCCAAGCTCTTAATTAAAGATCAAGTTCAAAGACAAAAACACTAGATTGCAAAGTCATACATGTTACTCTTACAATATGGCTAATCGTTTCAAAGGGCACAGTGAAGTAGACCGCGGATATGCCAAGTGCATGTGAATGCTCTAGCAAATAATGTCAATGTGCATATCGACCCAAGTTTCCGGAGCACTCCTCTCATCATATTCTCTTCACAGTGTCTCCATGAACAACAACCAGTCCTTCGGTTGCGAGGGTAGCCAGTGCATTTCGCAGCTGATAAGAGGGAAAGAACATCAGATGACTTCTTAATCAAAAGTGCACAGAGAGAGAGAGTTGAGTGAGAGAAATTTACATCTGCTAGGTGGACTTCACCACCAGAACTTTGCTTCTTGACGTCTTCCAGTAACTATACATTGAAGTAAGCAAAAGTCAGTACTGAATTTCTTTTCAGTTACACTGAAATGCTATTAAAGTATATTTTCAACAAGTTTCACATACCTCTAGCAAACGAGTTGATGGTCCCCCAAGCTGCATCTTCTCCATAATTATGTTGCGGGTGCTTGACACCAAATTCTCCCTTCTCATCCTTTCACTTGCAGATACTCCAGTTGTGATGAGATCCATGTCAATGGTTCCTGCTCAAGGAATACAAGCGCTCAGAATACTTCAACAAGGTAACAGTATAAGAAATGAGTTAGCAATTGAACATGATAAGAAAGAGGTAACAGTCAAGTTTATGGAATCTTAAGATTTTGTTCAAGCAAAAGTTTACTTTATAGTACTAAGAATAGTTGTCAAAAGGATAGAGCTAAGCTGAATGGTTAGATACAAGGCAAAATTGTTGCATGGTCATTTTCATCCGTCTTAGGTATTAAATAGAGTAATAAGAAAGATGCTTCACATTATGCTAAGCAGGTTGCAAAATAGGTGTCACCAGATGCTCAAATTATTGTGATGATTCATTGTCCTAAGATATTTCTAGATAGAAGACAATGATAACTGTAGATTATAGAATGGGAATTCCAGGTTATACCTGTAGCATGGTCAGTTGCAGACTGCTGCAATGCAACTTCTAGAAGTCGAAAAGCCTCCACTACATCTCTTTTCTCCACCTGCACATAAAAGCAATAGCATCATAATGAGGCGAAGTCCCAAAAAAAAGGACAAGCACTAGGAGAGATATGCAACCTTTTCTGAAAAACGCATCCGAGCAAGACCTTCACCTAGACGTATCAAACTCTCTAGCTGCCTTGGTGTAGCTGTAATCACCTGCGAAAGATTACATATAAATACCAGGTAGTAGCACTAGTACTTACGGGGACTATTTGAAAAGTGCAATATAATAATCTGCACAGTATCTTTCAGAATAATAATATGACAATGAAACTTATAACTTGATTGATTCATAAATAGACCTTTTTACTGCTACCGGGGAAATTCCCTTTTCTTCTCATCTCCACATAACCTCTAGTCAATTCTTCAGCTGCTTCATCAGATAATTGTGGATGTATATGTTTTCGAGCATAGCTCAAGTATGAAGCTAATGTTGGAAGGTCAATCACTTCTTGCTCAGAGTTCTGCAGAGATGGAAAATAAAGTTAACCAGCTACGTAATACTCTTTATCAAGCTACTGAATTGGAAAATTTACTGAAACAAATCAAACAACCTCAGGATTCTCAGAGTGTAAAGCAACTATGTGCTTTGCAAGGCGCCTGTCGGTCTGCTCATCTGCTTTGTCTAGAATTAAATATATCAAATCAAATCTGGAAAGCACACAAAGATTAGTCAGAGATGCCACCAGTTCAAGCACCAAGTGGCTGAAATCCAATTCCGGATGCAGATCAACAGCCAGCAGCATTTTGCTAAAAGAAACAGATGAGAAATCAAACTACTGCATGTTAGCAGTTTTCACACAATTATACCTAGACAGCAGGGTAGGTGGAAGGTGTATATTATCAATGACAGATAATCGGGGATTGTAACGGGAGCCAATTGGATTTGCACATGCCAATACTGAAGTCCTAGCATTAAGCGAAGCGATAATTCCAGCCTTTGCAATTGAAACAGTTTGTTGCTCCATCACCTAAAGAGAAATCAACAAAAAAGATGATTAAATAACATTTTAACTTGCTATGATGGCATACACAGTTATTTTGATTTACATCTTGTAAATCAAAATATGCTAAAATGTTTAGGAAGAAATTGGAGATTGAAGTCTCACCTCATGTAACATGCTCCTGGCACTGTCAGACATTTTGTCAAACTCGTCAATACAGCAGATCCCTCTGTCACTCAAGACCAGAGCGCCACTCTCAAGGACCTGTGAGTAAATTGTTGAATCAAATTTTGGCAGTTGCAAATTAGTAAAAGTCTAATCAAAAGAGCAATAAGCAGTTATCATACAGTTTCACCAGTCTCGGGATCTTTGGCTACATAAGCAGTCAACCCCACAGCTGAACTTCCTCGTCCACTTGTGTATATACCACGAGGAGACAGTTTGTGAATATACTGGAGCAGTTGTGATTTGCTGGTCCCCGGATCACCAACAAGAAGAATGTTGATATCACCACGGAAGCTTGCTCCAGACGGCAAGGTCAATGCATTTCCACCAAAGAGCTACATGGAGAGCAATTAACAATCAATATAAAACAACTATGCCTCAACCCATATTTAGGGAAAAATCAAATAAACTATGTTCCTTTTAAAGCACAAGCAATCAGAGCATAAAAGGTGGACTGTTGTGGTACCTGGCAAAGAAGGCCTTTCTTAACATCATCCAACTCCCATATGTTTGGTGCCAAGGACCTGGTCAGCCTTTCATAGATATCAGGCTGTTTAGATAGTTCTATCAATTTCTCCACCTGTCATTCCAAAACAACCTTTCATTAACAAAACTTGGATCACTCTTATCCTCCAAGAAGAAGGTTGAACAAGGGTAACCTTTTCTTCATGATCAAGAGGCTCATCATTTCCAACAACACCATTTTCAATTTCCATTGGATCCTCTGCGTGCATTCTTGATTTGTCAGTCTTCTTAAGATGAAGACAGTCAATGTAAGTCTGGAATAAAAAGAAGTCTTATCAATTTCTGCATATTGAGAGTCTAATTTGAATATGTGATGGGTTTTTAGATTGGCAGACTGCCTAATTTTCAAGCTACTCTAAGCAACCACATAGGAAGACTTACCTTGAACAATGATTTTACAGTCCTGTGTGCTGGCCCAATTCTGACACTCATAGCCCTATAAATCCCAGTGACCTAACCAACCAAAATAAGCATTGAAGTATTAACATTAAAGAACGGGAACTGAATGTTGGACTTATATACACAATCAACAATATATGACATGAAATCTTACTTCAACTCTGTCACCTGGCTTCCCCGCATCCACCAGCTTGTCATGCATCAACAAGCTTACTGTGTGAGGTGTTCCTCCCTCAGGGATCTCATCTGGTGTTTCTTGAACTCTCACAATTTGTTTATCAGCAAACCTGTGTCGATGAAGAACAAGTTGGATAAAATTGCAATAAGTGTATGGGATAACACATTTAAATGATATATCACTTAAAATGCCGAAGTCTAATAATAAGGTTAGCCAACATTCAGGGTACATTATTCAAGAATGCAATCAAACTAGTAATCACAACAACTTGATCAATAGTCCAAGTCCCTTGACTAAAGTGCAAGGATGTTAAGCTAGATGCCTCAAGTCAAGCTGAGATATGTTGAAGGTGTAGAGGACAATAAAGTGTGAAAGGTCATCAATCACTGCCATGAATTGGTAATAAGGAATCATCAGAAATAGTTGGTAGATCTTAATTGGATATGGTGTTGTACTTTGGAAGTCAATCTCTCCTCCTGCACTATTCTCAGGATCCAAGTGTAATGCTTCTATCTTTCAATAATAATTAGCAACAAATTTGTTAGATTAAGCAACACGTATGCCTCCTTTAGCACTAGAGAACAAACTAAATAAATTGCTAATCAGAAATCACTAGTAGTAATTTTAATGGATTGGACACAAACAACAGCTAAAAACTCTGTTATACCAAGTAATTATAAATAACTCAAACTTTGTGGATAATTGAGTATTACTGAAAACAAGTGCAACTACTTCTGCTCCTCAATTAAGATGAGATGGGAATAAATTTTCAAATATTGGCTTCAGCTAATCAAATTAGGACCAAAAAATCAATCACCACCTTATATATAAGTATGATCAACCTTGTACGAGTAGGATAAATCAGGATACAAAGGTAGTCATGTTTACCTGCATCTATTGTGAACCAGAGTCATTGAGTTCCTTGCCAGACATTCTTGCTTGCCGCATATTGTCGGCTCACTAATTCTTCCTGATAATTATCAAGTATTAGCACATAGAGACCAGAATTTATGAAGGACAAAAGATAATAAATTCCACCTTTTCAACTAACCTCTGTCTACGACAATTGGGTCAGAGTAATAGCCACAAACAAGACATCTAAATATTGCTTCTCTTATCTCTGGAATAATTGCACTACAACGGATAATCATCCCTTTGAGTGACACCATCTTCTCAATATCTGACAGAAGAGAATACATATTAATATAGCTCCAGGTATTATTATACACCCTGAAAAGAAAAATATATCATACTAGAATGCAACTGACCAGATGGATTGAGATTTCTCATTGAAGTGGACGTCTTAAGATTGAAAATTCTAGCTTGTATGTGCTTTTCAAAGAGTGGGTTGATTCTGCTAACCATGTCCATTAAGACAATGTCAAAAATTGCTAGAACCTCAAGTGGAAATCTGACCATTTTGGTATACAAATCACCATCATAGTCGAACACATCATGCGCATCAACATCGAGTGAGTCGCCTTCCATTTCAATTACATTATGAACTGCCCTCATGTATTTCCCCTCAGTTTGAGAAGGATCCTCCCGGAAATTCCTCAAAAACCTAAGGATTGCAGCGTTTACATCTTGCACGCTGATGTTTGTGCCCCACACATACATAGGTGGGGTATCATCGGCATCATCACCTTCCCCGCCTTCTGAGGAAGGCGGAACATCAGAGGCATAGGATGGAGTCGCGGCACCGGTAGGAGTGTTGGAGGATGCTCTTCTTCCACCACGGCGAGGATTAGTACTCGACGGTGTTGGTGTAGCCTCAGGAGTTGTGAATCGCCGATTTGACGGTGCTACTGGCGTCGATGAGGCCGAGCGGCGGCCACGCTTCCGGCGAGCAGAGTCGCCAGGAGAAGAGTAAGTGTTGCCAATTGGACTTGAAATGGAATCATCTGGTGTAGATGGACCTGTACATTTCAAATTCTTCCTAAGAAACTTCTACTTAGAAAAATACTAAACATACGAGCAGATGACATAAGTGATGCAGTGCACTTACCGCCGCGAGCATTGACCGGAGATGAGTCGGAAGCCATCCTCCGTTCGCCGGGACTTTTTCGGATGTAACTGTAAGGATTGCAGATTGGGATTGAAGAAAGAAATTGTTAGGGCTTGATCTGAGGCGGGAGGCTTTGATGTAAATGTGATGGATATCTTTGGCGGGAAAATGCAATGCCTTTTGGCGCCAATTCGCTTAATGAGGTCGAGTACGTTATGGGCTTTTTCATTCTGGGGTCCTATTGTTTGCCGAAAATGGACTGGGCCCGTTATATTGGGTATCTTGAAAGTAATGGGCCTAAATGGACTGGGACCATTATATTGGACATCTTAGGCGGGAAAATGCAGTGCCTTTTGGTGCCAATTCGCTTCATGAGGTCGAGTAAGCTATGGGCATTCGGTTGGTCTTGGGCTTTTTAATTCCGTGGTTCAGTTGTTTGCTGAAAATGGACTGGGCCCATTATGCCTCGATGAAGGGAAAACTATCTAACGAGACATGCATCCCCACCATGTATACTAAATTTACCTTTACATTTTAAACAATTACATATATTATTACTTTTAAAATTTTATATCGTATATTTTAAAAGATACGTAAACAAATATCTTGATTGATTATCTTTACCTTTAAACACCAAAATTAATGATCCAATATTTTCTCTCTCATCAATTGTTTTCCTCGGTCAATCTAATCCTTCACTATTTCTCTTCTTTCCTTCATCCTTCAAATATCAAAAGTGATTCTTGCTCCGGCAAAACTATTAAGTAAAAGAGGTTGGACTTTTTCTCTCTTAATTCGGCGAAATTGTTGCAATATTAAGTCTCCGAAAGGGTAATACTCGATTACAGCCAAAGGTTAACAGGATATTGTACGTCTGACGAGATACATGTTTTTAGATATAATGTGTAAAATTGATATTTGACACATCAAATGAATACTAAATACACATTTCTCTAAAATTTGCTCAAAAGTTCAATTGTATAAACTTTTACAAATAACGCAATACATGTTTAGTATACATGTATTGTTGATGGAGAAATACATGTATCCAATAATTTTTTAAGTTGAGAAACATATATATGCAGTTCATATTTCTCTAAAATTCATTTGTATAAACATTTACAAATCAGGCTGCGAGATACATGCTCGAGATACATGTATCATTAATGGCGAGATGCACGATCCACATTCTAGAAGTTGGCGTAAAAATTAAGACAACAATTGTAAGAAAACGCCTCAACAACACTGTAATTGACTATTTGGGAAATAATTCGAAACTTTCACATACAAAGGTGAGAATTGAATGGATGAAGAAGATGAACAATACAATAACAAAATTATTTGGGTTTATGATTTCGTTATCTTAGGAAAAATTGTTAAAGTCGATATCAAGAATCTTTTAAAATTTGTTGTTAATTTCGTTAACAATTAATTCTTCAATTATGGAAATAAGTTACACCCCTTCAATTCAAATTAATAAAATAGAGTATTATGACTTTAAAAACTATCGCAGACATGTATCTAGTCATTAGTAATGCATATATCTCGAGGCCAAAATATAATGTAAAAAGTAATATTATAAACTATCGAAAATTCTTAAAATTAAGATAATAAAAAAGTGAAATTTATGTAAGATGCACATTCTTGAAGCTGTAGCTCGTATGTAAAGCAGTCCTAGTCCATTGGGCTTTTGTTTTATTTTTAATTTTTAACAAATAATAGTAGACAAATTAAGAGATGTTGTTAGAAGGGATCTCTTGCTAGATTTTAGGAAATAATTAAAATTTGAATTGATAATGAGCATTTGTTAAATGGCGAGGAACTAGTATTATTCAAACACAATTCGCTTATCAAAGGTGTTGTCATCCAATCATTTTTTCATATAATTATTTTATGGTAATCAATATTTATTAACCCGATTAATTCTGATTCACATTGTATATCCCAATATAGCTAATTACAGAGGAAATAGTGCTATCCACTACCAATCATGCATATGGATAAGCAACAATACCAGATCAAAAACACTATTCATTTTTTTTTTTCTGAAAGCAGATTTATATTTATGAGCTATCTGAAAAATTGTTTGCGTACGTACGTGAAGATTGATTTTTACAAGTTATCCCTCATGGCTTATGAGCCACTTTTTTTTTTTTTTAATATAATAGTTTGTAAACTAATGCAGGATTTAAGATAAAATTACCGAATAAAGTGTTAAAGACAATTGTATATGAAGAACAACGAGTAATAATTAATCAATCTGTAACCCAGGAGCGTAGCTACGTATCTTACTTGCACTCTCTTCGTCGAGAAATTATATTGTATATACAAATAAAATATTGTATAAAATGGTTAAATAATGTATTTTGGACACCCTAATATAACAAGGTATTGTAGCCTAATTGTTTAAGGTGCTTTGAAAGAGCCACACTTTTATGATTTTGCGAGTTCAAATCTCGCCAACAACAATTTAAACCTCTTTAATTCAAAAACTTTCATGTATATTACGTAGTTAAATTTTTAAAATTTCTAGGGCACCTTTCATCTTTTTCCTTTTTTTTTCAATTTTCTTCATGTATTAACATATTTTTTCAAAAAAAAATCATGTATATTACGTAGTTATTTTTAAAAATATCTAGTTCAATTTTTTCCCCTTTTTTTTTCAAATTTTTTCATGTACATTACGTATTTTTTTCAAAAAAATTTCTTATATATTACATAATTTATTTTTGAAATTTATAATGCACTCATTCAATAAAAAAAAACATATTCTTATATAATTTCTAGACACCATTCATAAAATTTTTGACTACGCCATATAACAAGCTAAATTACAGCTTGTACAATGATAAATTTTTGGGATCATGCCAAATCCCCGTACTATTAGTTGTGGAGTAGTTTTCACCTTAAAAAAAAATTGACAGACATGCATTCAACTCTCGGGGGTAATAATAGCTAGAAATATAAAATTAGATACACTTCATGTGGCCAATTAAATTAAATTTTTCACCCTTTTACTTCCTCCGTCTAGAATTGTTTGTGCTGTTGCGTTTTTTAAAAGTCAATTTGATTAATTTTTAAAGTTAAATTAGATCATATTAATTCGATATTAAAAAAAAAATAGATATTTAAAACCTATATGAAAAATAGTATAAATTGCAATTTTTGTATATTAATATGATGAAAAGTTACATCTTAAAAATGTTTCAAAGTTTATATAATTTGACTCTAAAAATAGAGACCATGACAAACAATGTCGGGCGATGGAAGTAACATCGAGTGTTGAAATCCACTGAATCGACAAGAGAAAAAATCACTCTATCTCAGGACTCAGACCGCAAATATCTATTTTTCAAAGTGTATTCTAATTTTAATACATAAAGCCCTGCTAGAACGCTAAAAGGTGGGGAACAAGAATTGTTACGATAGAAAAAAAAATGATTATAAAAAATCAACAACTCACTCTTCTTAAACAACCAATATCCTCCACATTCTATTTAATCATGATTTGATAAATCATTGATAGGATTAAGTTTGTTAGCTGGTATTTGTTTATCATTTTACCACACTTTAAATTTAACTCGAACAGAAATAAAACTGTTTTCTTTACCATCAGGCCATTTGCTAGCTTGAACAAACAGAGATATATATAATAAAAATATAAGGTACAAGCAAAACAAAAAAACACAAGGTATTAGATACAGAAAATTTTGTCCATAATTTGGAGGTCATAATTTATCCATAAAATTTGAAAGAGTTGATAAATGCATGAACTCCGTACAAGTACTGATTCTTTTTTTTTTCTTTTTGGTGGCCATGTGGTGGAAAAGCACAGTACTCTATCATGATCTCCTCAATAAGTCCAAAGATCACTTGTAAAAACAATCTTAAAATACTTTATATAGATACTATTCCTTTAGAGAAAAAAGTTGTTGATCATGTGCTTGGTCCCCAAGGCCACTAAAGTATATGATTTAATTATATGTTAATTAAATTTCCAACCATATTATAATCAAAGAAACATCACTACCATATTATCATGTTTCTTTGCTTAAGAAACAAGAAAAAAAAAGGGAAGGAAATTGCTTGCTTGGATCCCCTTCCGCGAAAAGTAAGCCTTCCTTGAAAAGAGGGTTCTTTAAAGAACTATCGAAAAGGACCTAAAATATTTTTGGAGTATTGATCATTTATTTAACAATTTTAAATTTAAATTGTTTAAATATTTTTAAAAATATTTGACGTTCAGTTATTGGTTATAATTGAACTTATTAATATAATTTATGAACCAATCCACTACCCGCTCATACTAATTATTAAACCCCACTCAATTAATAAACTAATTCTCATATCAAAATCACCCTAAGCACGACTAAAACACAATGAAACTACGGATTCCTGAAAATGACATTCAAAATTATTCGAATCTGAATCGAAGCCCCAATTAAATTTAGGTTGAGCCGCTTATTTAGGAAGACACTTTCAGTAGGATTCTTTTCAAGCTTGAATTCGAAATTTATAATTAGAGTTAAAAAAGTAGTACATCTCGAATTAATTTATGTACTTTTATTAATATAACTTCATAAATATTTATGATTTGTTTCAAATATTAAAACTTAATATATTATTTTTTTTAAAAATGTTATCAATTAAGTAACATCACATAATTGAGACGAACAAAAACTTAAGATGAACATAGTCAAACTTTTAAGTTTATCAATAATTTTATATACTTGGATTATAATATGTTTTGATTGAGGCTTGAATATATGATAATGTACTGCTACAGACATTTTCGCATCAAATTTTTAGAAACACACATTGACAGTAGTTTTTCTTTTGTTGCATTAATAATGAGGTGTGTTTATTAATTG
Organism: Solanum lycopersicum; assembly: GCF_036512215.1. Taxonomy (NCBI): domain Eukaryota; kingdom Viridiplantae; phylum Streptophyta; class Magnoliopsida; order Solanales; family Solanaceae; genus Solanum; species Solanum lycopersicum. Next base: position 93,003,253 of record NC_090800.1, read on the forward strand.
GGTGGAGTTTAATTAATAATGGGTAGGCAGTAGATTCATTTATAATTATATTAATTAGTTAAATTATAACAAATAGTTGAGCATCAAATATTTTTAAAAATATTTAAATAGTTTAAATTTAAAATCGTAAAAAAAAATGGTCAATTTTGACTCAAATGTGGATGACAAGGGTATTTTGAAGCCAATAGGTGAGTGAGAAGGGTATTTTGAAGTCAATAAGTGAATGAATGATAATTTTGTACCATTTCTACTATTTTAAGGATATTTTAGGCCATTTTTCCAAGAATTAAATAGGAAAGTCACCTAGAAGTTAGGTATGAATGAGAATGCACCCTTGAGGAATTTAGCATTTATATTTGAAATGTTTGATCGTTTCAGCAAGTTTTATATATTGTTAATCGAAAAGAAAAACTTTAATTTACTTAAAAGGGTAGTCTGGTTTACTAAAACTCTTGTTATGGACAGGATCCAGGGAAGAATCAAATCGCAAAAAATTATTGTACAATCTTTTTTCTACCAAAGATTGTTATTAATTTACTTGATTCTATTAAATATGAGTCTCATTAAATCTTAGATATCTCCCTCCCATGTGTGAGTCTTTTTCATGTGGTAAACATTTCAAAATAAGACAATCACATATTTCACACTCAAAAATATGACCTAGTAATCAATGAAATAAATTTTATTGAAAACTATAAAATTTCACTTTCAAATCTCAGCAACAGATCAATTACAAAAACTCGCGGAGAATCAATCAATCAAATCCCAAAATTCAAATTTTATTAGATAGCAAACACCCCCATAAAATTAGTAGGTTCAATCTAATCCGGATGTTACAATTATAAAAACAATATAATATATAGACTCAAATTTCAACATACACTCCCCTTACAATATATCCATTTAATTTATTCTCCTAGTTCTTAATTAGTTTCATCACTTAGAGGTATATATTCCAACATTGTGTCATTGATAGGGGCATAAACCTTTACCTTTGTATTGGTGTGTGCATATCTCTAAAGGTTAAAAATGAGGCTTTACTAACTACTTTTTTTTTCTTTGCCTCAAGTCAGTATCTTCTAACACAAGATGCCCACCCAACATTTTTTTTTTTTTTTGCTTCAAGATACTTAAATTTAAGTATTAATCATATTTGAGGGCCCCTTACATTAATCAAGGATTCCCTTACATTGTCCTAAGTGCTACAATGATCAATGTCTAACACTTGCTTATCATCGAAGGCATCTTAAGCATTAATTACGAACTAGCTACCTAGATATAAATATAACTCTAATGTCATAGAATAATAGACGTATCACAAATCAATAAGAAGAAGAACACAACAATTACAATTTACACATAATTGACATAGAAATAAAGATGTATACAAAGAGAATGGTGTACCTATTTGAGTTCATAGTATAACAGTAAAGAAACAATGGATCTTGAGCAACCACCCAAATCATATTAAAGAGACTATATATCTCTTAATAAACCAATAGATGTAAGACTCTTCAATAACACTAACAATTTTCATTCTTTCTGTAACACCATAATTTAATTTTGAAAACTTGGATTTTTATGTTGAACTTTTTACGTGCAACAAGGGGACAGCTATAGTGGGTAAGCATCAGTGCCTACTTTCTTCTATGATTTGGTTATTGTGTTAATTAACTCTAAAAGAAATCAAGAAAAGGACTTTCCCCACGATGGCCTATAATTAATTGGTCACTGGGGGAGGGTGAAGTCACTTGCACACCCTAAATACATTAAAATTATGATTCCAAATTATATGCATTCATAATGTAAATTAAAATGTTACTTTAATCTGTTATAATATGTTGTCCTGTCTTATTTATTCTCTACGTACATAGTCTCTTTTAATTAATGCGAGAGTGTAAATAAAAATAAAATTACTCTACTGTTAGTTATGAGTAATAGAAAAAAGTAAAACTCATCATGATGATTAAAATATATGGTCCAAGAATCACTTATTGTCCTTGTGTCCATTAAAAAGGATACGTGCATTTTAAACCGGCAAAGAAACGGGTAATCAGGAGAAAAGTGGCTTCGATATTCATAAACAACCAGTAAATCAGACATAATTAATTCCCTTAATCAAAGATTAGAACAATTGGATGGGGGAAATTCATGATAAGACAAACTGCAGAACCATATGCCAACCAATAATTCCTCATTAGAATTTTATACTTTTTTTTAATCTTTTTTTTTCTTTATCTCTTACCTTTTTGTTCAATGTTCAATGCACATTGTTTTAACTTTTACCATTGCACTGCACATAACAAAATACCGAGAGATAACTAGAAGGGTAATTAAATTAGGTTCGTACAAATAATCATCCATAATAAATTTTAAAATACAGTGACATTGTCAATGTATTTTTATTTTATTTATTTGGTTTAACTACCAAAAGGTAGTGTATGTTATATTCCAACAAAAGATACAGATAAGGGGGCTACGTCTTACCTCAGAATACAACATTTAAATGGTAATTAATAAATGTATATAAGTTAAATTGATGAAAGAAAGTTTATTTCAAGATGATTTTGGGTATTGAAAAAATTGCGTACCAGGCATATTAAAAGCACTAAATAGATTGGGATAAGTCGAAGTTGATGGTGGTGGAGAAGTTGTAGTAGTAGTAGGAGGTAAAATAAGAGGTTGATGAAGCTGAAAGCCACTTGACGAACTTTCTCCAGCCATATAATTGTTGTAACGAGGACTCTCGTTATCTGGTCCTTGATCATATAATATTCCTTTAAAAACATGTCCTGCTATCTTCACTGATGTTTGATATGCATATTGATCAACCACATTATCTATCGAACTTACACGAATACATCGAAATACTGCTGGAGAACTCACTTCCCCCGGAAAATTACCTCCTTCGTGATCATCACCTATCACTACATCAAAAACAACACACCATTTTTAAATAAAGAGTTTAATTAATATACACGGACAATATAGCACAAAATATATATATATTTTTTTTGAAAATTTAACAGGATTAGTTCCAAGAGTACTATAGTAAAAGTAATTTGAAAATGGTACCAACCATACACAGAAAAGCTACAATAGTTAGGGTTTCATTATTTCTGTACATAAGCTACTATTGAATATGTATAATCTTCTAAATTAAAGTATATCTTAAATTGCTTAAGCTTTTAAACTAGAAAATCACAAAGAACATTGTACACGATATCCTACCAGATAAGAGTCTTGAGTTTGATTCTTACCACAACCTAGGGGCGGATCATTAAGGGGAGTAAAAGAATATTATATATACACGATTAAATTTTTTTTTTATAATTATATATAATAATAAATATTGAATGGTGCCTCTTTCTTGACTTGCTTCTTCATTTAATGAATTTTACTGTAAATTCTAGATCCGCTATTATTTCACTCATTATCTACTTAAATATGTGAGAAGCGGAAATGGGTTCATCTGAACTCTGTTTGGTGAAAATTTTTACACTATATATAATTATTTTTATGTATTTATAATATATGATGAATTTTCTTGACTTCTTCATATGTTTACTTATTTATATTGTAACCACTTAACTGAAAATCTTCATTTTCTCTACTAAATTGTGACCCTATTTATATTTCTTAGGTTTATAGTTATATATAGTTTCGTGTGTTTATTTTTTTAATATTTTAAATCAATTTATTGAAAATTCTAGTTCTGTCATCCAGCGGTGGAAAAAGGTTTTTTAGATTATGAAAATAGTCACAAAGTTGAATAGATTTAAAGTACAATGATGAGTATGTGGAGATCTATACAACATTACTGTGATGATAACAACATTACCTTCATTTGATCTGTATCTTTTAGGGTTTGGCCCATTTTGAAGCTGCTGTTGCTGAATAGTAGTGTGATGAAGAAGATGGTGCCTGGGACGCCTTGTGGAGACAGGGACCCAAGTACTCTTAACATGTGTTTCACAATGAAACCCTCGACTCTTACAGCAAGTTCTGCACCTCATATATGTACAATCTTTTTTGGCTTGATTTCCACAATCTTGACATCTACTGCTACTTAATGATGACGATACTCTTCCTTCTTCTTCTTCTTCCCTCCTCATCATCTCGAACTATTAATCGTTGTTATAATTACTTCTTTTACGATAAATACACCACTAATTTCAGTTGATTTTACCATTTGGTTTTCCCTTCTTTAAATGCTTAAGTATTTTTTGTTGTTAAGTTTCTCTGTTCCTAAATTTGGGAATTTGTGTTTGGTTCTTTGGTTCTTTTTAGAGTTCATGGCTCTAGAGTACTATATGTTGGGACTTTTAGGGGTTCCTTTCATTGCTTTTTTTCTGGTACCTTTCCACCAATACTGAATTAATTACTCATTCTTCCTCTCAATTTATGTGATATAATTTAACTTGTCATGTATTATTTTAAGAAAGAAAAAATTTTGAAATTTATAATCTAAAATAAATTATAAATATTTGTATGGATAAAACCATTTCATTCAAAATAAATTGTTAATATCAGATATAAAAATATGTCATTTTTTTTAATCATCAATTAGAAGAATAGTGAATCTTGAAAAAAAAAAAAGGAAAAGTATTAATTTTTGTTATGTGTACATACACGTGATTCAGTGTACTGTGGATCATTTGCCTTCACTCTGTGGAGTTCATTACAGTGACAACAGTTGCAGAATTATACCACAGGATAATTACTGGCTACTATTGAGGACAGTAACATATTAATTACTTCTTCTATTTGAATTTGTTTTCGCTATTTTTAGTCTTTTAAAAAGCAGAAAAGGGTCTACAATACTTTTAAAATATTGAAAATGATATAAATTACCCTTCATCTATTATTGGGTTCAAGATGCCCTTTTATCCGACTCCAAAATATCCTTGTCATTTGGGTTCAAAATTGATCACTTGTTTAATTGTTTTAAAATTAAACTCTTTAAATATTTTTTAAAATAATTAACGTTAAACTATTGGTTATAATCTAATTTATTAATATAATTTATAAATCAACTTTCTAGCCACTCATTACTAACTAAACCCCACCCAATTAATAATCCAATTATAATATCAAAATCGACATAAACATTACTAGAACACGATGAAATTATAGATTCCTGAAATTGACATCTAAAATTATTCGAGTTCGAATTGAAACCCCAATTAAATTTAGGTTGAGCCGCTTATTTAGGAGGATACTTTCAACAGGATTCTCTTTCAAGATTGAATTAGAAATTTATGATTAAAGGTAAAAAAGTAATACATCCCGAATTAATTCATGCACTTTTTAGAATATAATTTTATAAATATTTATGATTTGTTTTAAAACCTTTAATATATTATTTTGAAAAAAAAAATACCTATGAAGTAACATCACATAATTGAGACGTCAGAGTAATTAAGATGAACATAGTCAGACTTTTAAGTTTATCGTTAACTTTTATTGAGACACTTGAATGTATGATAATTCACTACTATAGATAGTTTTGCCTCAAATTTTAAAAAAAAATCAATTGGCAGTAGCTTTTGTGTTTTTGCATTAATAATGTGACGAGTTTATTAATTTGAAGGGGTTTCATTAGTAATGGGTGGGTAGTGGATTGATTTATAAATTATACTAATAAGTTAAATTATAACTAATAGTTGTGCGTCGTGTATTTAAAAAATGTTTAAATAGTTTAGATTTAACACCGTTAAATAAGTGGTCAATTTTGAACCAAAAGGTGGATGACAAGGGTATTTTGAACCCAATAGATGGGTGAGAAAGATATTTTGGAGCCAATAAGTGGATGAGGGTAATTTTATACCATTTTCAATACGTTAAAGGTATTTTAGGCCCTTTTCCGTTTTAAAAAATATATTTTTTGGTAATTTTTTAATTTCATTTTTTTAAATATAAAATATTAAAATTATAAAATTAAAAGAAGGTTTCAAATTATATATATACAATAATATTCTAATATATAGTCATATTTTATTATATAAAAAATAGTCAAAGGTCATAGAAAATATACACAATTATACATTATAATACATTCAAAAAATTTGAGTGCAACTTATTTATACGTGAGTTCTAAACTGATTATACATTATGAATTATGATAAACTCGAAATATAGAATATAATTTAACTATTCATGAAGTATAACGCTGATTATTTATTAAACTATTTTTTATTTATTAAGCTGATTAAAGAATAAAGAAAAGAATGAGAAATAGTTTAAGGGATTATTAGTTATGAAGAATGTGGCGTTTTATTGAAAATAATTCTACTTTATTGAATTCTCACTAACCAAAAACTCTCTCTAAAGAGTCTCAATTTTTCTTTTTATATGAAATCATCTCAAACGTTTAAGACTTTTTGATATATAATTCTCTTAAAAAGATTTTCATTTTAGTATACAAAAAATTTAAATTAAGTTTTAAAACTTTATAAATAAATGATTGATCATCGAAGAAAAAGAAAAGAAAAATGAAAGCAACAACGAGAAAAGATTGCAAAGTAGAATGAGTCAAGAGCCTTAGTGTCAAATATAATTGATTGGACGAGAATTCTCTTGATCAAGATGAGGAAGACAGTATATTTGACTTGGGGGAGAATTCCCTTGATGAAGATGAGGAAGATATGCTCGACATATACTTCGATAGAGTGGCGAAAGAGGAGATATATCATATAGGCAATAAAGAAGTGGAAGCAATAAAATGATAAAAGAAGACACATGAAAGGCAACATAGTTGGAATAGTAAAATAACTGAAGAATTTGTTCCAAGACATCTACCGATGCGACAGGCAAAGCAGAACCATTTGACTGTATCAATAGGTTCAACAAGATCCAACAAATCCATAAAGAAAGTATGAATTATTAAGTGTTGTTGAATAAGTTTGAAGGAAAAGACAAGAGAAAAATAATTTAAGTTACCTTTTTGATGGACAATCAATCTTCTTAAGTCCATCAATCTTTTTAAGTTGATATGTTTGTAATAGAAAGTTTGAGACAGCTAAATTAACTTTCTTCTTGATTGACATATTTTTACAGTATTTAAGCATCCTTATTCGTATTACAAATTTTATGGTGATCAAAAAATACTTAATTTTCTCTAACTGTCTGTTAGATAGTAGACGTTAGGTACTTCACCTTGCACTTAGTTCTATTGATTGATATTTTTATGTTTAATAAAAAGCCACTATACATCGTTTAGTGATAAATTTACGGAAAAAAAAAAGAGAAAAGGAAGGAGGACGGAGAGGAGAAGAAAGGAAGACGAAGCCAATAATGGCTAAAGTGAAAAAGAAGAAGAAGCAATTCAACTGATTTTAAATAAAGCTGGGATAATTCAAATTTGTCATGGACAAAAATTATCATAATGGACTTCTATGTGAGAATTATTTGTTACTACATAGTATAAAAGTTCTTGATGTTATATGTGTTGTGTGCACCTATAGTTTATTAACTCATAAAAAATGTATGTATGTAATATATATTATGTCAAGAGAAAAGGCTAGCCTCCTCCTTAATTTTGTACGCATACATTTTTCCTTTCTTTAAGATGATTTTTTTCATAAATTTATCATACTACATATAGTATAAGTTGCTACTACAATTATGTAAAAGAAAAAGTCAAATATTTCAAAAGGTTAAATTGATATGACAAGTTAGGCAGTTACTCTTATCTTTGTCTTTCTCTTTTTACTTTTGGGTTCGATTTGTAATGGTGACTTAATTTTATTGGACTATTACCACTCTTTAATGTTCATATTCTGCAGGTGTTTGTATACAAAGTATGGTAAGTTGTAGGGGCAGAAAAAGAGGGGGGATGGGGTGGTGACACGTGTCATCTGTTAAACTGTGATACACATTAAATTTTTGGACAAGTGAAGTTATGAGTGACAACTGAAAAATGAAGAGAAAAATGAGTTAGGAGTGACACAAAGATGCTTTAGGAATTAAGGGCTAGTGTAGTCAGACAAATTTCAAAATTGTATTATATTCTTAGTATGAATAAAAATATTATTATTAATATTATTTTAAATACCTAAATTCAAAATAAGTCTATCTTATGATCTATTTTACAAATAAATATGAAATAAAAAATTATTTTAAAGTTAATTATTTTTTATCCTTCGTTTCAAACAAATCTAGTTTAAAAGTATCGGATTTTGGATGAAAAAGAAAGGAGTGGGGCTTCACTGATAATAATTGTGTCATTGGAAAGTATTGAAAAAAGTAAGGAAAAAGGAAATGATAGGGACAGGTATTATTATTTTCTTAGAGAATTTTGTGCTTTTAATTTCTCAAATATCGACAAATTCACATTTATCCTCGTAAAATACTCAACTAATTAAGTATATCTTAGGATATCTGAAACTTATTTTTCACAATTAAACTCACTCAAAATGGATATGAATGTAAAATTATGTGTTGAAATATTGAGTCTCTAACATAAATGTCTGATCTTTAATTGTATATGATCAAATTATTGTTAGATTTTATTTGTTAGATTTTTTACCATAGATAAGTTAATGTAGTCTTAAAAGACTTTGAGAGTTCTGGTTAGGGGGAGAATTTATGGGTCACAAGCTTGATACATTATCACTTGTGTGAACCTCGAAGGTATTTCTAGTGAATTGATTGAGGTTGTTTCTCTATGTATTTTGTACTCTCTAATTTATAGTGGATTGCTCATCTCCCTTTTGGACGTAGGTCGATTGATCGAATCACGTTAAATCTTTGTGTTTTGGTATATTTCCCGTTGTCTTCTTACTCGTGATCTTTCGAGATTTGCTTTGCTAGCTTCCGCATTTACACCTACTTATTTTCAATTCTAACAATTCTGTCATGTATGTATCAGATCTATTTTAAAAAAATTAATTATAAAAAAATACACATTTTTACAATTTTTCTTTTTTTTGCTTTCCACCTAGTATCTAAATGTACATTAAAACTTCGACTAATTAAAACTTCGACTAAATTTGAAGGCCCAATTAGTGAGTGACACTCTTACTAAATTTTCTCCATAATTAAGAGTGAAGCACTTTTATAATTTTATCAGTATACACAAACTTATGTTGGTACTTATTCCTTTTCTATCACAACCAACTTTGCTAAATGTATGCGGAAAGTTAGAATTTTGATAAATAGGAGTTTTTCATGGTTGAAAATACTTGAGATGTTGCCATCCAAACTACTTTTTTTTTTTTAAAAAAAAACAATAATAGAGGTGTCAAATCCAACTTACATATATCTCAATTAATAAATGTAGCATCTACTTGCTATCTCCCATTAAAGCATATTGTAAATAATTTATCCATTAAAATTTCAACAAATATAAAAATTACACCATTCTTTTTAATGGTCTTATGCTTGATCTCATATACTTCTCATATCATGACAATTCATGACCAATAATATATTAGAAAAATGAGATTACAGTAGTTAAAACACTTTGGTTATTTTGGATATAGTCATTATAATTGGATATTAGGCCGTACATTTTAAGGCGACGGACACTACTAAAAACAGATGCGGATTAATTGAAGCACCGTCAAAATATTATCAAATAAGTATAATATCAACAATATATAAATATAATTCAAAGAAAAACGTAATATAATTACTCTATGCTTGGATGGTCTTGACCCTAAGCATATACTTGATGTTATGAATTCGAATTTCACTCGAAGTTTTAAAATATATTTATTTTAAAAAAATAACAAAAAAAAAAAAAAACGTAACAATCACTCACTTATAGTCATGAGCACTACCATACTTATTTAGTTCATGCGTTCATATCATTATTTAGTACGCGCTTCAATTTATTTTACTTGTCTAACATAATTATCTATTTATCCACATCCTTAAATGTAAACTTATAAAGTCAACCCCACAAAGCACAGAAATAATTATCAAGTCACTATCAGATACCAAATATATAAAATGAATGAATAAATAAAATTTAAATAATAAGTAAGGAAAATAAGTGAGTGGCTTAAAATTGTTTTTCATCAGAAACATGTTGGCCCTGTAAAAAAACAAATGTCAAATCGCTTTACTAATTGCGTCGCTTTGTGAGAAACTTGTTTAATTATGAGATTTTAATTGGCATTTTCCCTCATTTGATTCTCCACTATGTCCCTTTATTTTTGGCTTTTTCTTATTTGGTTATATTGGATTCTCCACTAATAAACTAAAATGGTAATGTTTCAATTCTCTCAAAATGTTTGAGCTGATATATTTCATAAGACAGCAATAGTGGGTATCAAACTTATGAATATATCACAAGAATGGAATCCATATATTTTTAACTCTAAATACAACTTCAATTATCTTTTATGTAACTTTGGGGTAGTGCGATAGCTGGTTTGGATGTGAGTTGCGTTATACATGTATTTAAGTATTATATAAATAATATCACATTTGTTAACTAATTAGGAAGTAAATTATCTATGTATAAAATTAATACGAATGCATGAATGAATTATGAGGAAATATATGTATTATTTTATATAAGATGCAAGGAGAAATAACTAATATATGAATATTTAATTCATATATAAAACAATATATAAATTTTTCATAAGTAATCCTTATATTATTAATACATGTATAATTTTTGCCAACTACCAAATTACCCCTATAGTACAAGTTGAATCTCAATTTCTCTATGTACTATTTTTTTATATTTTGAATTTCTTTGATCAAATATGTCTTGAATTTCATGAGCTTGGTTCAAAAAAAACCTTTTAGTAAGGAGCGTTTTCCACCATCGTAGTGCTTTGTCCAATGCAATTATATTCAAATTAATCAAGCTCAATAAATTAGTAGTATCAAATGGTTAAAGAAAGGGTCAAGTTCAACTTAACAAAAATGGTGAATCTTCACGTCAATAGTCAGACATATTTATTATGTATATTATTTTTAATCAATATACATATATTATACATTAAATATACATAATCATACACATATTATATATGGATTTATAAATATATTATACATTTATCAACTATTTTTAGAGTACACACTCACAGTCACTACAGTACTAGGGCTGTGCACACAAGAAGGTCACTGTTCCAAAATTATTTCTGTTTTTGAAATCTTTTTCAAATCATCAAATGTATGTAAGTCCATTTGAATAGTTACAATATATGGTATCACCAAATCAGTACGTGTTATTTGTCTCCGAGGATATCTTTTTGTGATTGACCTCATTATTTGTTCTCTTCTCCCCCCTCAAAAGAAGATGTGACATTTAAAAATTCTTCCAATTCTTTCATTCTGCACATTAATTTTCACTTATTTATGTTAAGATTTTATAAGAAAATACTTAAATTTTGTATTAAGAAAACATGTCTTTTGTATCTTAGTTACTTTTTTAGAAAAACTATGTAAGTATATAACTTATTCTATCATATTCTTTAAAAAAATTTACTATTTGAAAAATTATAGAAGTTCTTACGCTCTCATTTTCTTAGATACATCACTCTTACGCAATGTATTGGAACAAGTGTGTATTGTATCAACAAAGATAATATATCGGGACGCAATGTATCGCGACGTTGAGCGATATATCGGGAAAAGTGTGTCTTGTATCAACAAAGGTAATGTATAGAGACACGATGTATTGGACGTTGAATGACATATCTTAGACAGGAACGCGATGTATCAGAATGTTGAGTGACGTATTTGAAATCGAAACGCAATGTAGCAGGCGTTGAGTTGTATTTGAATCTGGGGAGTGATGTATTGAAACGTCGAATGATGTATCAGAAATCCTTCAATTTTAAGAAATTTTGTAATTTGTAAAAGAACATAGATATGATTGCGTAATTTTTTTTTCTTCCTGAATCTTTATTATAAGAGCAATCCAACATTTACATATGAATTCAGCCCAATTAATTGGGCTGATAAACAGGCCCATCGCACAAAACTGCTACATCCACAAGTCTATTGATGAATGACCAACACAACATGTCAACCACTAATCCAAGGACCTTGTTAGAAGAAGACTGCAATAGAATAATATATGCAATAAATAAATAAATTGTTATATAGTTTCATCCCAGCTAATTTGATGTTGAAACATAATCAATTAATTGATTAGTGGATATTAACATACAGAGTGGTCAATTTTGCATTTCATTCATGGTTTTCTCAGTTTCTCAATCACGACCTGTTCCTTTGAGCATACGGTGTAAATAAGGTAAAATAAAGGGTTGTTTGGTATAGGAGATGAGATAGATAAAGTTATCCCAAGGATTAATTTAACTCATGAGATTAGTAATCTCATATGTGTGAACTTATCCCATCATTATTGTATAAATGATGAAATAAATAATCTTGAAATTACTATATAACCCTAACCAAATACAACATAAAGTAATCCTAATTTTATTTCAAAATTATTATCCCTAACCTTCATACTAAACGACCCCGAAATCCTTGCCACAAGAGAAGTACGGGTTCATATTCCAAATATAACATCAATCATGAAACATGCCAAATGACTTTATAAATCATTGTCCAATAACAGTTCTAGAGCTTACTTCAACCTAAACCAATTTTTTTATTCCTTATAGTGCAGCCTCACAAAAAGGTAGTGTTATTTGTCTGCATTTTTGTGTTAAATTAGGTGCCAATTTATTCCTTAACTTCACATCATGTCAACATTATCACTCATGATTACTTAAGCTTTTCAGATAGTGACAACTTCTAACAAAATATTAGCATCATTCGGCCGTTTCTCAATATTTTATATACTTTTTTAATCGGTGATGTGATGCTCACTTTAATTTATAAGTGCTAATATTAAATTGAGAAAGAGTCAAGAGAAACCTTTGAAACAAGGTAAGGTTATTAATCATTGACAGTGGGTCACAGATTCAAGTCATCGAAATCAATCATTGATACTTACCCATTTTTTTTCCCTAAGGTTAAATTGGTGTAAACACTCGAAGTATTTGCCATCAAAAATCCTTAGCTAGTTAGCTTTATTCCTACTCGTAATTCCTAGGCAATGAATAAATTTTTCCTTTTGTAATATACACTTGAACATGGGAGAGTGAACTTTTATCTTCCAAGATCGTGAGAATGCAGCAAACAATTTCATTCCCCCCTCTGAAGCAAGATAAAGTGACAAGCAAGTCCAGCTAGTATCAGTTTACATGTGGAAAAAACCCCACACAAATGATTAAGTTTCAACACTTCTACAACAAAAAACATAGCAAGTACAAGAAAAGAGTTTCTCATAGCTCTCTGAATTGTTTTCTTTTATATGAGAAGAGCCCCCAGACAAGCACATTGTCACCTTAAAGAAAAGAGCCCAAAACTGATCTTTTTAGCTTTCTTTCTTAAAGTGAAAGATGACATAGGACAAATAAAAGCAATGAAAAAAGACGATAACAACATACCCATTGAAATTTTACAAAGTGGAGGGAGTACGAAGTGGGTACGTCGTCCTTACCACTATCTTTCAAAGTTAAAAAGATACTGTTTCTGAAGGACGGCTCATGGAAATCAAAGCAATAATAACCAAAAAGGTAGTGGGCACAAACTTGTCAATAAAAATACTGTTTCTGAAGACCTAGACTCAAGAAAATCAAAGCAAAAAAAGAAGGTAATGGGCAGAAACATAGCAAGGTTGTGTGGCACATATACGCAAGAATCGTAATAACAACAACAACAAAGTAAACCACAGATATCAATGAGAAAGATTTGGATCTTGAAATTCAAATTGCATTAGATAAATTCAGATATTTACATCCAAATTCAAGTAAATAACCTAGGCTTAAAAAGCAAGCTAAAGAATTGCAAATTAGATAGCAACTTAATTTCCACAAGCCCTAATTACATCAAGATTATATTCAGATCAAATCCAGTTAATCAATTAACCTAAAACTTAACTTCCCAATTTTTGTTCATCCATATTGAGCCTGCAAATGATTTATTTTAGACATAACTACCGCATACCAAATCCATGTTTACCATGAACACATCCAGGCCTATTAAAAACATGAGGCGCCTTTCTGGATTTGTTCATCTTCGAACAAGCCCTTTTCCCCAATTTCCTAATCCTTTGTCTCCCAACTTTATCACTCAACCAATTTGGCACCAACTCATCATCCAAATCATAGTCGTAATCTTCTTCTTCTTCGTCTTCCTCTTCCTCTTCATCGTCCTCCTCCTGATCATCATCACGAGAATACTTCTCCTGATGATTAAACCCAACATGGCAAACCACCAATGCACCAATTGTTTGAACTGGCAACGGAGATCCCGATTCTGATTCCGATTTCATCGAGATATCAGAAGATGGAGACCCAATTTCACATGAGTCATCTTCTTTTAACATCAACTCATCATCATCATCATCATCAGTTTGATCAGTGAAGGAGTAGCTATCTTCTTGTTCATCATCAGAAGGGTTAACAAATTCCCACGAAGACAAATCATCAAACAGATCATGGGCATCAATTTCTGACTCAGATCTAGCAACCATTGTTGCTGATTTAGAAATTCTGAGATTTTTTCCAAGGATTCTCAACATATTGGCTTCTGATTTTCTTGAAAAATGATAAGGGTTTGTATTGAAGTAGTTTACTTGGGGAGGAGTTTTCTCTTTGTTAAATGAGAAGAAAGAAAATGCGTACAAGTAATAAAGGAGAGCAGTTGAGGTGACGTGGCAGTTTTACTTTGGTCCACCTGTTTATTTGCTGCATTTTAATTGGTTGAATTACGTGCGTTTAGTAGAATATACCAAATGGTACCACCGTTTAGTAGAATAAACCGAAATGCTAATAATGGAATATCCAAAACGGTGCCGTAAAACACGAAACGTGAAACAATAGAAACCAAACAATTTTTTTTTCTATTTAGATAAGTTTGACCCAAAAATGTGGAGAAGGCAATTAGGGAAAGATAGAAGAAATGAAAAAGGATTTAACTTGAATGGTCGAAATAATTTGTATATTATTAATGTTGTTAACGTGTGGTAACAAATTGTTTGTTTTAATATTTCAAATAATATCTTTGAATAGTCAAACGACATATTCAAGGGGTCGGAATAAGGTTAATATTTATTTTTATTAACGATTTAATTTGTTATATAATTTTAAAAAGTTATTTGTTTATAAAAAACTCTCCTCTTATTAAAAGAAAACTAAGTTCAAGAGACCTCCATCTCTATTATTGTCCATCATAGTTTGACCCTCGAGGAACGATAGAAGAAAAGATTTAGGATTTATAATTTGTATAATGTAAATATATTTTATATCCTTCTTGTAATTTTACATATTTATCACATTTTGAAAATAGTTTATATAGGGAGAGTAATTAATTTCACTTGATATAGATGATGATGACAAATATTGCTGATAAGAGTTAACATCATGATTTGACTAATCGTGTAAATTCATATCACAATAAAGGTTTCCAATTTAAAGTCCATGTAATGGAAATTTCTACATATTAATTAAAATAATAATGTAGTATCCATATATTAATTGGTAATATCAGCAAATCTTTGAGGAAATGCACATGTAAAATCAGAACTATGAAATTCCCATATATCTTGTTATAAGAGTTCAAAGATATTGATTCAAACACGATTTACAAATCAATAAAGTTTGAAATTCTAAATCCACATATTATGCTCCACGAGAGGATAGATGAAATGTTCATGAATTTTCATTCAAGTAGTTGATATCAACATACTGTGTTATTTGCTTTAGATTTTTCTTGTATATGCGATAGCACTGAGAAAGCATTTTTACACACTCCCGTCAACCAGAAAATATCTGTAGCAAATGATAAAATAAAAATTCACAGGACAGAATAAAAGTTCTTCCTGGTATATGTGCCAGCGGGAGGTAGCAGGAACCCGTGCAAGCGTACTAAGGACACCATGGTATAAAAAAACAAAAGGTAATAAAATAAAATACCAGTAAGTACAACCTAAACACAGGCAATTTGAGTTTTAGACAGCAGGGAAAGTAAATGCATACACCAAGCGAAAACAATGTGGAATGAAGTAGCTAACTCTTGAAACTGTGGAGCTGTATGCAGTATGCTGCAAGTGAGGTCACCAGCTCAATGTTAACTATGAAAGAAAAGCCATTTGATAGATTTCATTAACGAAGGACACAGTACAGTTCCACCAGTTTACAATGGATTAATGCAGGCTATGCAAATCCAGTTACAAAATTCAAAAACTGCACGGCTACATTGTGGTATTGCACTCTGAAAAACTCGCGATTTCGAATTTACAGGTAGAATGTACAAGCGACCTCTTATTACGAGTCAGGAGAAGAGAAATTGGATAAAGGCAAGACACGAGAGGAGAAAACGAATGATACAAACGATGGGACAAAAATGGAAGATGTTAAACATGATAGGAACCTCATACCTCAAGGGTGTTCATAGTAGATCTCAGATTGCTGCTCAGTAATGCATGGTAAAAAAATGATAATATATCATCATGTTTTTCCTATAAAGAATGTGGACTTATGGTACCTCCAGGTGCAATGACTAGTTTACTAGAATGTCTCAACCTTGGAGTACTCTGACAATCTCCCCTGCTCTTGACTCAATACCTTTCAGATACTCAATCAGAACTCGCTGCTGATACGAGCCGCCCTCCTGAGAGAGTAAACCATGTCAACAACCATTCAATGAATGCCAGAAAGCAAATTTCAACTATTGAATCCCTACCGTACGTATCAAAGTCCGTTCCATTCTCTTCTTAATAACAGCATACAATTCCTCAGGCGAAATATCACCTTTTCCAAGAGTCATGCCATCTAGCAAGAGCTTGTTCCATACTTCCTCTGGTGCTGTATCAAAGGGAGAAGTGAATTTCATGTGAGGTGAATCAACATTTGAGGCAATCGTAAAGTTCAAGGCAAAACATTTGATGGTAAATGGACCTTAGAGAGTGAGTAAAAGCTATTCATACTCCATAATGGGAGATAAGTCATGTATGTCCAATTCCAATCTCAACTGACAAATTCATTGCCTCTAGAGAGTTTATTTGGTCCATCTTTTACCCCTAAAAAGATGCATTTTACCCTTGTGGTTATCTGAAACTATAGGTTATTCATCTAAAGAGTTATGACTCTGTCTGTGAGGATTAGTCCCACGCCAACCAACTCAACACCTATTACAACACCTGACCTCCATTAACGAAGCTCAAAAACATCCACCCATGGTTTCTGAGCAGATCTCATCCATTTTTGTTCCTCTTAAATAGTTTGCTTATTATGCCTCATATCAGTTTTTGATTTCTTTTGCTCCGTGTTATCTATATGAGGCCTTATCAGTATCTGAAATACACCTTCGATGGCAAACTGAGAAGGCAATCCGTGGAACGTGAGAGAGGCACATGTTGAGGAATTGATTAAACAAATATGAGGTGGTCTCGCAATTGAAAGATTATAAATCCCGTGATGCCGGTTTGTGATAAGCTCACAATCGAGAGATACCTTTGATAATGGTCTCAAGAAACTGTTCAGCTTTTAACACTTCATTTCCTGCACCAAAAGCAAATCCAGAATTAGTAATTACAAATTCTTGTTTTCAGATTGAACATCCAGGCAAACCAATTCATGGACCTATACTTTTCTAGTTACAAATGAGGTTAAGCAATAAAGAGACCTTTTTTTGCATAACTTCGCTTTGACAGCACTCTGGAAGCATACAATTGCAGAACCTTTTGTAACATAGCTTCAAGTCCTGGCTTGTCCCCATCTTTTGTAGCCTACAAAGTAAAAAACTCTGTAATTATCCAATCTCTGTGAATCTTATTCTTCATATAATAGATTCCGAGAAACATAGCTGTGAAAGAAACTGCACTACAGAGATCAATCTTCATATAATAGATTCTGCTTGTGGCTTGAAAACATTGTTTTTCTGGATCGTGATTAAAAATTGTTAAAGAATGTATATAGACTTAATCTTAGTAATATGCATAGTAGCTATATATAGGCAGCAGATTTATAGGGATCACTGCAGATCTATAGGAATCACTCGATATTTCTTTTCTTAGTTAGCACCTTATGTATTGTATTTATTCACTGTTCACATCTTCCATTCAATTACAAAAATAATTTACAGCAAGAAACAGATTGATGCAACAAAATAATGTCTAAACTGAACAGGGAGAAGAACAAGTTCTTATAAGAAGGGGTAATCTTATTATTAGGGGGGCCGTCAGGGAAGGCAATAAAAATTGAAGAAGTGAGTCTGACAAATGAAGACTTGTTAAAAGGAGGGGCGAGGCGTGGTATGAGGCCATTTCTATTTTCAAAACTACCCTTTGTTTTAGTTAAGAAAACCAGTCATAATGGCAAATCAGCAGGTAGGAGTGTGTTAGTTAGGAAACATTACACCAGATAACTAGTTAGAATTTTTTTAATTCCTTGGAATTTCTCATAATTAAAAGACGCATGTTCCACTTATACACTCTTTTTGTCCAGTACTATAAGTTATTTTGTTTACCCGGTATGTGTCTCTAGCTGCCCTGACAGATTGCTCTCTTTAGTAATTTGCATACATGAAAGAGAGTGAATTCTGGAGTCCAAGTTATAATCTTCAATTTCAGCAGAAGGTTCGTCATGTCAATGGTAATTTTCCTCCCAGAAGAGAGAGAGAGAGAGAGAGAGTGAACAAACAATAAAATATGCATGGAACTAAATGACAAGGCCAGCACACAAAGACCCAGAGTAAACTCAAACCAAAAAAGAGAACTAGGCATTAATTCAAATAGACTCACTTGCCGCAGCTGTGCATTGACTTCTGCGAGGAACCCTTCATCAAGTTGGCCTTCTTGCTCCCTTTGATTTATTTCCTGAATGTTAAAGAAAACAAAATCACTTAAGCACATAGCCATAAATAATAAGAAATCACATAAAAAAAGAAAGAAATTCTACGTACAATAGACTATATAAACACTCAACAGAACTCTAGCATAATTTTGTTTTGATAAGTAAGAGCTCTAGCATAGTTCTATTCCTCAACCTCCTTCTTGAACCCCCTTAGTTTTATAAGATGATATTCACTTCAACTCTTGACTCTGGCATGGCACTACAAAAGAGTTCACTTTGAACACTAGATCAAATAAGACAGGATGACAAGACATACTTTCTCCATAAGACTGACAGCCTCAGGATCCCTAAGAGGCCAAGAAATTTCTTCCACTTCATCAATCACCGGTTTTAAGATTGCTTTGAGCACGTCAGTAGATGCCTCTATCTTTTCCTGCCGGGAGAAAGAAAATGCCATTAGAAACTGTCTGTTGCTCATTTGAAAAATGAAGCATAAAATGTATTACTATTTTGGTCATACATAAGCACCAAATAAACTTCTATTATATGGCAGGGAAATACAAGGTATGTCTAATGACACTATAGGGATCTCAACCATGGCATGGATTCTCCATGGGACTTCACACTAATAGGACAATAGGAAAATCCTTGACAATTTCTCCTCATTGTTCATCTCCATCTCTCCAATTACATGTACAGACCTTAATATATATGCTAAAGAGAAGTTACTTGTGATCAGGTAGGGACCAAAAATATACACTTGGTATGTGTAGTTCAGGAAGGAAATAGAATATATACATTTGTTTTGTGAACAAGACGATCTACGATGTTCATTACTGTCAATGCCAGCTCTTCATAGTCTTTCTGTAAAAAGAAAGTCAATAAAGCTTATTCCACAAGTTGAAAGAAGTAATGAAGCATACACCATCTGAAATAATAAGAAATGGAACCATGCTTTGTCATCGTCGGATTTGCAGGTGTCTGCTCTAGCTGCAAGTCTTATCCAAAAGCTCTCGTTGAAAGCGAGAACATTCTCCACAACTATCTGTGGCAGCTGCAACAATAATAGAAAGATAAAGGTTAATTTTCATCCGTGTAGATCAAAGCTCGAATAGAGAAATGGTCCCAATTTGACAACTAGTATAGCATTCTATTTCATAGCTCTTTAAGGGTATCAATGTATGTTCAAACCTATAATCCACCAAATTAAACTACAGAGGAACAGATGCATTACAATGAGAGGGCTGATCAGCATTCCCAACAAAGAGACAGAGGCAAGCTAATTGATATAAAACAACTGACAACCACACCAGCAGCCTCATGGTTGACTACAACATTGCCATGTGCTTTCTGAACTGACAAGATATTGCATGCAATAGAATGTAAGAGCAGCCCAAATTAGAAGCTGCTGCAGGTACACAGTACATTTTCCCTATTAGCTATCTTGCCAACTAATCAGCAGTGGTCCCTCGGAATGCTTTAACTGAATGCAAATAAGAGGCATGTCGTATAAGAACTAGCACAAAGTAACTGTTAAAGGTAAGCATCCGATGTCCTTGAACAATAAAATTGAGAATATAAGTATAGGCAGATGGAATGCAAAACATGTTTGATCTCCAAAATGTGATTCATTACAATAAAGATGAGTAGAATTTAATATTGAGAACAAGCATAAATGGATCATGGGGAAATCGTGGTTCAAATATCAAGGCAAAATATGTTAGGTGATTGCTTCTCATTTGTCTAAGCCTCAGAGAATAGAGTTGCACATTACATGTACTAATATAGTAATAGGAGGTAGCTCATAAGTAGTGGATCAGTCGAGGTGCGTGAATGTTGACCCGGCCACCACCATTATAAATATGCCCATGGGAGAGTCCTGAAGAAAATTGTGAGAAAATCTACTTACTTCCTTATCACTTGCCTCCCTCAGTGTATCTATAAGCCTATCAACCTCCACAGTCTTTTTGAAAGATTCCTCAGCATCTTTACTGACTGCACATATGAAATTTCTCCTGCTTAATATACCCAAACCATTAACTTGATGATCAGTAGGTCAACTAAAACAAAACGGAAAAGTAGTTGCACATCACTAAGCAATTGTGTTTTCTTGGTAGAATTTGAAAAAGGAAACGAGTTTTTAGAGAACTATTTACGCCAATAAACTATTATACCAAATTATACCCGATTTAACCCATATATATTTGTGAGTAAGCACCATTTATATACTATTATACACTTTTATATAAGATTGACACATAATGTTTAATGCTTTTCTCGAGTTATAATGTTTTGTTCTTCATTCTTTTTCAGAATCCAGAAATACAAAATCCCCTTTGTCTCATTGTATAAGCACAATACTTGAGAATTCTTAAGAGATTTTGACAAACCTCTTGCTGAATTGCAGAAAACCCACGAAAGAAACTGGATAATTTTTCTGAAAGTGAATCGCTGCTTGCCCAATTCTCATTGTTCTATGCAAGTAACACTGCATTTAAAGGGAAAAAAAAACATTGAATCACGAACACTTAAAATGATAATATTGGAAGTTGAAAAATGCGAAGAGAGTACCGAATAACCTGTGAATTTGAAGAGAATCGTCGAATAGCAAGTGGGTTTAGTGACAAAATAGTTGCCATTTTCGAGCTTGGTTTTGGTACTTTTTTTTTTTTTTTCTTTTCTCGGTGTTTTAAGGAATGGCGGGAGAGAGGCTGAGAGGGAGACACATAGCCAAACGTTACGGTTCTCATCTCATGATACCGGACCCACATCCCACAATTATTGGGCTGGACTAAGTTGAACTGTAACGGGCTTTTGGTTCTTAACTCATTAAGACCATAATGCCCCACTATTATTGGGCTGGGCTGGATAATTATCCCTGACCAAGTTGAACTTTAATGGGCTTTTGGTTAACTTTTTGTTTGGGCTGGAACATTTTCCGTGACGCAGTCTAAGTTGAACTGTAATGGGCTTATGGTTTCTTAAGCCCATAACGCCCCACTATTATTGGGCTAGGCTGGACAATTATCTTTGCTCATCAACTAACTTTTATCTTTTTTTCCAAGGACAACTTTCACATATAGCAAACAAAAAATTCATATTTGTATAATATAGCAAACTTTGCATAATTGCGCTCCATAGCAAACATAAAAACTGTATAATTCGCTATACATATACAAGTGTATAATTCGCTGGCCTATTTCGCTGCAATTGTATAATTTGCTTTGCATATAGTTGAATCGAATTAAAATGTATGTATATTGCATAATTATAAGTTTATAGCAAAAATATATATGTTTTTCTCGCTTTATACAAAAACAGAAACACAATATATACACTTCTGTTGTATAAAGCTAGAGAAAATTGTATTTCACTGCAATTGTATAATTCGCAATTGTATAATTCGTTGACCTTTTTCTCTGCAATTTTTGAAGTAAAATATTTGTAAATTGTATAATTAAGTGTATAACACGAAGATATACATTTTTGCATGTGTATATACAATTTTCTCTCGCTTTATACAAAACAGAAACAGAATTATACACTTCTGTGTATAAAAGCGAGAGAGGCGAGCGAGAATGGAGAGTGGCGAGCGAGATTCCTGGGAGAGAGACGCTGACAAATTTTAGTTAATGTTTGCTATGGAGCACAATTAAATCAAACCCTAACTATTCTATTTAATTTAGATTATTAGTTTGCTATTTATACAATTTTTCCTTTTTCCAAGTCTGTTTAACGAAAGAGCGAGTTGAAGATTTTGAGAAATACTTGAATATATTTGAAAGAATAAGAAAATTTTCTCTTGTCTGTCTACATCTTTTTCGGCTATTTTTCTCACTTATATTATTACTCTTTTTAGTTTTGTTTTACTATATATTTTCATTCTTAAAAAGTTACGTCTAATTATGTTTACCTTCACAAAAATAAATGTATTGATACTTGTACCTATCTTAAGAATCTCAAATTTGATTGAAGAAATATTACCTTTGATATATATTGTCTTTATTTATATATTACATTCATAATATTTATTTTTCGATTAATTTCATTTTAATATTCATTGATCTCTTTTATAATAATCAAACATTGAGACTTGGACATATATCACAATCGATTCTAAAGGAATAATATTGTTCAAATTAATAATAGCGACACAAAGGGAAGGTCTACTTTGATAATCAAAGATATCTGCAACTCCCATTTTCTTCTGACAAAGACATGCAAGCGCACACAACCAATGAACTTGAGAGCACAAACTAATTTGATAAAAACACAAATGTGAGTAAGGCAAAGACAGGAAATATATGTAAGGGAAATTTAATATGAGTAATATGATATGATCAAACTTTAAAAGTCAGACTAAAGACTGTCGAAATGCAGCTACACTTTATAAAATTCAAATATACAGAGTCGTCCGGACTATTCCATAAACGAATACAACACCATTAGATCTTACAGCAGGGGTTGCAAGTGGTAATAACTTGGTCTCATTACAACAAAAACAACTTTTAGCGATAATAAATAAATAATTACTAAAAAGTGCTAAATTTGACATTAGTTAAGTGTCATTAGATTCAATATCGCTAAATTTTTTAGCGACATATATAAAGAGTGTTAATTGCCGTTAAAAATACATATTTAGTGGCAATTGGTAATTAATTGCGACTATAGTTTTTTTATTTTTTGATGTAGTGCATGTAATGTTGATATAGGTCCAGCAAACAATTAAAATCAAATGCTGACGGACATAAACATTGTGGCTCGACATAAAAAATTATTTATAACAAAAACTAGTATAAAAAATTCAACATCCATAATTGAGTGACTTTTAAGTTATAAAATAAAATTGAGCGAGAACACGAGATATTATTTCACTAAAATCAGAAGGAAACAATGAAAAGTGTAACTTTAGACTTGACCGCTCTAGCAAAATCTAAAAATTTGAAAAGTTAACTGTAGAGAACCTCAACCCCACCCCCACAGAACATCATCATCACGATCACATCCATGATATCTTCAGCAGAAGTGATGCAATTTTTCAGTACAGAAGTAGTTAACTCTCCCGTATTAATGTTATACGCGCAGAGAGTTTTCTTGTCCGGCTTCACGAAGAACAATAAAGAATTGTTAGCTAAAGTGATAACTAGTTTGATCCCTCCCAATTCCAAGAGAGAGGATTTCATAACCATGTTCATGAACAGAAATCAGCTTGACAGCTTGGCTATCAAAGACAAAATCCAATGTGATGCATAAACTAGGATTCTGTGGATTAGGTATATCAAGCCTTTGGTGTAATATCGAGCATTCAACGCGATATCTCTTAATAGAAGAATCATGAATGCTGGTAAATTCATGGAGATATAAGCCTTGACTACTCGTAGTAATAGTTTTAAACTTTACTGCATCTCTTCTCTCGTTTTGAATGTCCTTCCAAAGTCTTCCCCTCTCCTTCAAAGTGCCTGAGAGATCATCCAAATTTAATCCAGATTGCGAATTTCGATAATGAAGGAAGGCCAGATGAGGATGAAGAAACAGAGTATTCCATAGCTTGCAAACAGATCTAAATTTGAACAATGATGAGAGTGGCAAGTAGCTTAATATGTAGAATATTAATTTATCTGGAAGTTGCGGATAATTATTTTCATCCATTCTCATTGTCATTGCCAGGCACATTCTGAAACATGAAAATCGAATACTACTCAATTATCCAACCAACAATATGAATATTATTTAAATTTGTAAACATAATTAAGAAGAAAGGAGGAATTAAATCAACAAACCTCGAGAGTTAATTACTTTGATTTGAGACGAGTGTAGATGGATTTACCGACAGGCAACATACATCACGATTATTTATACTACATAATAATCCGTTCCTTTTTTGGTATCCCAAACCAATATCAATAAAGAATCCAAATCCAAACCCAATAAGGTTTTATAAAACAAAATTACTTTTTTTTTTAGATGGAAAAGCCTCAAAAGTCTATTTTTCTTAGGAATTGGAAATTTTATCTCTTTTATATATGTGAAAAGGTTCTGTGTCATTTGGAGCTGATATTCATAAAGTGACTCATATATACCCTAATCGTTATATAAACGGTTCATATATATACTTGTCGTTACAAAGTGAGATCACATATACCCTTTATTTAACGGAAGTTTAAAAATTAGTTTTAAATTTATATTTTTTATTTTTTAAAAAAAATTATTTAGAGGTATATATGATTTTTCTATCAAAGTTCAAGGTATATTTTAATTTTTTTCTTATATAACTTATTTTTTGACTTTTTTTATTATAATTATTTGAGTTTCTTATTCTTATTTTATGTTTTTTCTTTCATTCCTTAGTGAAAAAAAATTAAACTATTTTTTTGTCAATATTGTAATTTAATTTTTGTAATCGAAGAAAAAAAATTGGCCATCTACAATAAGTTTTACAAGAATATTAATGAAACGTAAATAAATTTGATTATCAAAATAATAACTCTAAACTAGTCATTGAAACAAAAAGAAGGTCAAAAAGATATGTTTGACGAGGATTAAATTTACTCATATGATTTTTTTTTCATTTCCGTTAAAGGAAAAAGGTATATGTTAGCCATTTGTATATGAGTAATATATGAGTCATTTTCATAACAAGGGGTATATCAACTCCAAATGACCAAATTGAGTGATATATCAAACCCTTTTCCCTTTATATATTAATTTTTTGCTAAAAAAAACTAATTCTAGACCTAGCTAACACAGGAGAACCTCTTTGTCATTTTAAAATCTTTTTAAACTTAGTCACGGATAATTGTCCCAATAAGTGGGCGTTATGGGCTTAATGAGTTAAGAACCAAAAGCCCAATTACCGTCTGCGTCACGGACAATTGTTCAGCCCAGGCCAATAATAGTGGGGCGTTATGGGCTTGATGAGCTTAAGAACCAAAGCCCATTACAGTTCGTCTGTGTTTAATTGTCTAGCCCAGCCCAATAATGGTGGGGTAGGGGCCCGGTGATTACGATCAATTTTATTCTGATTGTTATTCATTTTTGGAAAAATTTATATAATGACAAACTAATAGTTCAAATTTAATGTTACAATCCCAATTTGATTTAATTGTTCCTTGTACCAAATTGTTTACTAGTCGCTTCTCTCGCTTATACAAACAGAAACAAATATATAAATTGTATTTTTGTTTGTATAAAGCGAGAGAAAATTGCATATCCACATGCAATACATATATTGTCATCCTATACATTTATAATTATATAATACAAATTATACAATTGATCTTTTGTATATAACTGATTTCTTTTGTATATGTATAGCGAATTATACCATTTTTTTATGTATATAGCAAGATATACATATTTATATTTTCTATGGAACACAATTATGGAAAGTGTCACAACTAATATTTCTTTTCACCGAAAGTCACTCACTTTAATTTATAATCTCAAAATCACTTATTTACGTTTTTTTTTTTCATAAAAAATTACTCAACTAATAGTTGTTTTCACAAAAAATCATTCAACTTTTTTTATAATCTCAAAGTCACTTAAATATGCATTTTTTTTATAGAAAGTCTCAACTAATAATTATTTTTCCAAAAAGTCATTCAATTTTATTTTATAGTTTCAAAGTCACTCAACTATGAATACTGTACCTACAAAGTCACTCAACTATTGATATTTCATTTGAAAAGTGACCAATCAATTGAAATTTCTTTCATGAAATTTTATTGCAATACAATTTTGTTAACAAAATAATAAGATTCTCATTTTAATTATTTTGTTTAACTTTTTTAAATGTATTTTTTGAAAAAACAAATTTCTAAAAAAGTAATAAGATTATTATTTTCATTACATTGTATTTATTGAATTACTAATATATTTTTATAACAAATCATTATATATATATATATATATATATATATATATATATATAAATGATATTTTTTTTCAGATTTGAATCATTCAGATCGATGAAATAAGGTTTTATCAAGTTAATAGGACTATAATACTTTTTAAAAAATTCTGTTTCAAGAGTTTGATATTTTTTTCTTCATCACAATGAGTAGTCTATTTTGCTCAATCTCCATATTTTCTTGATTTAACAGGAAAAAAAGAGATGAGCAAAAAAATATATGGTTTTAACTTTCTAGTACATTGCATATGGCCCATAGGCATCACTTTTGATCCTCAAAATCCAGTTCCATGTGAGAAACTATTGGAAGTTGAAACTTTAAAAAGCATTAAATTAATTCTTCAAAATAATGCCATATCCACCATCATCTAATTTTTAATATATTTATATAGTACTATATTTTTATGATACTTTTGTTCCTTTATCTTCTGAGTTCTCATCCAATCAATGAATTTCAACAAGTTGCATATATACAATTTTTAATATTTTAAGTTTTCCTTCTAAGATGTTCTAAAAATCTCATCCATATCCCAATCCTGAAAAAGTGTAGTTTGTCATTTAGTGTTTATTCTTCCCTACCAAGTACTCTTTTTCTATATTTTTAATAATAAAACATATCTTTTCTATGAGAACAATATTTAATTATTCTTTCTCCAACCTTTCCACCCACTCCATGATCAAAAGATTTAATAATCCAAAATCAACAGCTCTAACAAGGATTTAATAAGCCAATAATTAATAACTGGCTAACATCATAAACTAATTATAAGGTGGAAAGAACTATTTTTTAAAAATTTGTTCTTAAATATATATTGTATTTGGATCGGACATAATTTGAAAGTTGATTATTTCACATTCATACTCTTTAAGTCGTATTAATATGGATTTTTGAGAAAAAACATTGTAAACTTGAGCAAAGGATGAATAATATTATTTCAACTCGTTTATTTAGTAGTTATTTTAGCCCATAACTAGTAGTATTATTAGAGTCGATAAAATTTTGTTAACTATGAATAACGAATGACGTAAGTGACATGGAATAAATATTCAAATAAATTCAAAATAACAATGCAATAAATCTATAGATAAACCCAAAATCATAATAATGCGATCATATAGAACTTTGTTCAAGATGAAGATATATATTGAAGTAAACAAATGTTCAAGTTCCATTTTAGAAAAGCTTCAAGTGTGAACTAATTAATAATGTAGGCCATTTACACAGCAACCATCGAATTTTCATATGCCAAAGTCAATTAAATTTGAAAAGCTTGATTAAGTCGTATTTGGCATAATTGTTTCTTTTTCTGTTTGAATCTTGAAATTAGAAAAATTTGTCTTTTACCTTTTCAAACTTCAAAAATACTTATTTGTTTGAACTTTTACATACCTCCAACATTGTCAACTCGTCCATTGTAACCAATCATTCAAAATTGGTCATTTTTCAACCTTTTAATTTGTAAAATTATCACTATGATTAATATGATCCCTCCACCTTTCACCAATTTTTCAACCTTTTTGTAAAATTATCACTGGGATTAATATGATCCCTCCACATATAACTGTCGTTTCGTTTGAATTCAAGTTATGATTGGATCATAATCGTTTGAATTCAAGTTATGATTGGATAAATTATGATGAGATTATTTTTTATTGAGTTTTTGATTTGTTGTATTCAAAATAAATAAATTTTAAAAACAATTTATTAGTTTATAAAAATAACCTTCATGTATGTAAAAAGTAATGTAATAAAAGGGTTGAAAGAGATATTTTTGGTCATTTAATTATTTTATCTAAGGATTACTATACCACCCAAAGGGAGGGATAACTTATCCAGAGACTAATTATTAATTCCGGGATAAGTTATTCCGAACTTGTCAACCAAATAACAAACTAAATGGTACTATAATTTAATCACATAACTATTTGGTTTTAGATTTGAACCTTGAATACTACTAATTGGACCGAAGAAAGTATCTCCTATTAGGGTTTGGTGTATCAAAGAGTCGCTCCTCCAGTTGAATTATCGGGTCCCTTTTCCGTTGCCTAGGTTACACTTTCGAAATACCCTGTAAGGGAATTTTTTCTACTCCCCAAAACTTCACTTTACATTTTATGCCACGCCGACTCCTTTATTACGCGTGGAATTAGACCAAGGGGAATCTCTATTAGAACTAGTCCCTTATGTTTCGCACATAGGAGACCTAGACAGAACCCCAGGGCTATGGAGACAACAAGTATCTATTTCTCCTCTACTCGATCGCTTTTGTTATTGGCGATGTGCGTTTTCCCCTAATGAATCTCCACAATATAATTTAAAAGATCGAGACCTCAAAATAGGTATCAAACATCGAGTGAAAATTCAAAATAATAATTTGTTGACTTAAAAAAAAAATTCAAAAATAGGATTTAACAAAAGATTTTAAAGAGAGGCTGGCTGGCTAGATCATCTATATAGGGGTAAATAGCACTTATTAAGTGTAGCCATATGTTATACAATCATCAGTTGATATTATTAGGTTTAACCCTAATAAGATGTGAATTCAAATAGTAGCTGTCAAAGCCAGCCAAACCCCACCCACCCCTTTTAATTTCTGCAAGAAAAACTAATTAAAGTGAAAGCAACTGGCTTTGTTTGCCCATAAACTGACATACTTTAGCATTTATACATATTCCATGTCCCCCTCTCTATGCCAATTATATTTGATAAATATTTATTATTTTGGTACTCTTCCTAAATAATTTGGAAATATCTACACTAATATAAATGGCTTGATCTTATTACACAAATATTTGACTAGGTAGATCTATCTAACCAAGTAATATAAATGGCTTAGCTTGTACCAAAATATTTATAAAGATCTACCTTTTACATATGTTAATTTCCATTTTCCAATTTCAAAGCTTAAGAGGGTATCACCGTATCGATCAATCAATATCAATAAATGGGATAATAACAGCTTCATCCTATCCCATGCACCAATGCCCACATTTTCACGCATCAAAATAACTGCTTGCTAAAGATTATGTCTTTTTTTTAAAAAAAAATAAAATAATAATAAATGTAATGGTAATGTTTGGATAAGTTTGTGTCTGTATATAGCGTTCAACCATCTCACCGTCATTTATTATCAAAAAGAATTTTTTAAGATAAATGATTTTGATCGAATTGTCAAATGTATAGTAGCTCATCAACTAAGGCTAGAATATAATTGAACCATTGAGTGGTGAGAGTGCGAAAGCTTTTTATAAAGTGTTTTTTTAAAAAAAAGGCAACTTGTTTGGTTATTTTGTCTTTACATTTATTTGGACATTATAGAAGCCATTGTCTTTTATTTCCAGAGATTTCTCTTTATTCAGTCATTGAAAGAGAAATTTTAATATATTTTCTGAAACTCTTCAGAGACTTTAGGTGTGAGCCCACAACGAACACAACTCCCTTTGTGCCCATAATATTTTGTCTTTTTCCCAAATTTACTCTCTTCTATTCTAAGTTTCTAACTATATATACATCTCTTTAGGGAAACAGTACAAATATTAAAAAGAAAAATAAAATGAAGATTCAATGTGATGTTTGTGATAAAGAAGAGGCATCAGTTTATTGTTCAGCAGATGAAGCCACACTTTGCCAAAGCTGTGATTATCAAGTGCATCATGCCAACAAGCTTGCAAGCAAACATCTTCGTTTTTCTCTAATTCATCCTTCGTTCAAAGATTCTCCTCTTTGTGACATTTGCCAGGTACTAATAATATTCGAGTTTGGTTTCACAGATGATCACTCAATTTAAAATTATTACGTCAAAATGTCACTTGATCTGATGAAGAAAATTGAATTAAGGAAGGTAATTTTTCGAGATAACAAATTATTAACAACATCTGAGAAATATATTGCAGTGTAAAATTTTTGCACAATCAACAATTACTACTGAAAAATATTTTAATTGAATCAGTGAGAAAAAAATGTTATCATATGAAAAAATTAGGAAGTTCCCGACTAATATAGTGATAATTTATTTATACCATGCATTTCCTCCGGTGAGCTAATTCAGTAGAACATGAGAGGAAAAATCATGATCTATTAACACATATACTAGCGATGAGCATAAAATATGGGCTGATAGTAGAACTTATTTAATTTTATGGTGTATAATGTAGAAAATTAACATTTATTTCTTATTGTATTTTATTTTCAGGAAAGACGTGCATTGCTATTTTGTAAAGAAGATAGAGCAATACTTTGCAAAGAATGTGACTTGCCTATACACAAAGCAAATGAACACACAAAGAAACACAACAGATTTCTTCTAAGTGGAGTGCAGCTATCTTCTGATATACTTGCTTCTAATTATAATAATAACCAAAATTCAATATCCCCAGCTGGATCTGCTGCAAGTAATGCTGGTACAAATAATTTTAAAGCACTTAGTGGAAATTTTGGGATGAAGAGTAATTCGATTTCGAGTACTACAGAATCGACACATAACTATTTTCATGTTGATTATGTACAAGAGGGTTCTGTTTCAACTAGTAGCATATCAGAATATTTGACTGAGACTCTTCCTGGTTGGCATGTTGAAGATTTTCTTGAATATCCCTCTTCTTCTTCCTATGGTAACTGTTTCTTTTTTACGGATTTAAAAATGTCATTAACTCGAAATATGGGCATTTTTGGATCAAATTATTGACAAAAAGGAGCATTTTAGACCAATATTATTAACTGATGACATATTTGACCATTTTTGAATATAATAAAATTTTCAGAACTTGCAACTAAATGATGCTGTTTGATTGCAGAATTTTGATCAGGTACGACCAGATGTGTAGTTTTTTCCCCCACTAAAGTGGGGATACCTCATAATATCAAATGGAGTACCTGTTCCACAGATCAACTCTCCATCAACCTAGCAACTTATAGGACAGACTTGGTAATAAGGGCATAATATCTTTTAAGATATTAAGAAAAGAGTTATATAAACTGCCATCTGACCTTTTCTTTTGGTTACTAACTTTGACCAGTTACTTTGTTTTTGGACATGTAACACATGTTGTAAGTTAAAGCCCCACTGTTCTTTTTTTTTTTTTTTGGTTATTTGTTTTTTGCAAGTCAAATCACTTCGACTTGTTGCAGTATGTTAACCTGAATGGGAATGGGTATTACTAGATGTGGGTACTTTTGTTTTTTTGCTTTGTGGGAGGCCAATCTTTTTGTAATGCTAGTGGGAAAGCCTTGTGCCTATTACCCACTTTGATTATTGAATATGGTATTCCTATTTGTTCAAGTATTCATGGCCAAATCAATTATTTATGGAAGATTGATGCAAAGATATGGCATCCAAGATTTTCGACGACGACCTTTCTAGGCAATCAATGTCAGTTCAATCATTTATAATCTACACCACGTTAATGCACAATGACAATCAAAATAACTAGTTCAAATATGAATTTTCAATATTCATTTTAGATTATGTATTGGAACACATTTCATCTTATATTCAAAATTTTAGATTATGTACTACTCGAGCTTCTCTATATTAGTACATAAATTGTTTAAACATGAAAGACTCGTTGAATATAGTCTAAAGTTAGTATGGTATCATGGCTATGCCTTATTCCCAATTGAGTTCTATAGCAGTAGACCGATCCATGTGACCTTACTAAAAGCTCATATGAGAATATTCTTTAAATGAGGGTGATGGGATGTTCTGCTTCTACTGGAAAAATTCATTAACAGTGTTCGGTAGGAATAATATTCATATTAGTTATGCGTTAAATCTTTGATATAACTTGTCTACAAACCCCACTCCTAAAATATCCTATGAAATATCTATGTATGATTATCTATGTATGATCATTGGAATCCAAGTAGTCCATATATCACATTGCACCTAAGGAATATACAAACCGGACTAGCTGGCGTGCTTGTTAAAGCTTCTGATTATTACATGTTGAAGACATTGAAGAAAGGCAAGTTAGTAGAAAAACAAAAAAACAATTCCAAGTGAAGATTTAAATTCCGAATAACCAAGAAACCAAAAAGAAATATACCATGTGGAATAACAAATAAAGAAATGTCAGACCAAAGAGAACAAGATTATAGCCCCTACAAGCTCAAAATTTTTTTACTTACACGACACAACATTGTGACTGCAGTAGTGTTCTCTATATACTACAGTTGAAGTGCAAGGATATCAAACTGTGGACAGAAGCAACTCCCTGAGTTCAAATAGTATTCGACCGTGTCCTTTGTCCCCAGTGTCTTTCTTAATTTACAGTTGATTGGTAGATAAGTGGGGAAAAAAAAGGTATACTGTTGACATTACATACAGTTGATCAATTTAAAGAATTGTTCTGAGAAAGCGAGTTTCACAAGTGTGAAGAGAACCCTCCTACAAAGAGAGGGAGAAAAGTAAGCACCTTATTGCAAGTTGTGACTTCAGAATTTATGCATATTTGTAAAATAGAATGGGAATTCACGATGAAACAACCACCAACCTTTCACCATAGCTTAAGCACTTGAAATGGCGTCTCAAGTAAAGACAAAAATCCTATCTGCAATTTCAGTCCGACAGATTGGACACTCGGCACAGGCAAGGGAACAAGATTTACACACTGCAAATCAAGACTACATTAGACAGATCCTACCCAAGGGAGTGAAGATAATCTGAGCACATAATCAGAAAGTTGACTTACAGCAAAAATGTCGGCAAGGAAGGAGCATTGCAGAAGTTAGTGATTCGAAACAGACTTTACATACATGTGAATTTGCATCTGCATTCCCCACATATGTGTGGTCCTTTTCCTTCATCTCATGCATTCGAGCCTGATGGCGCACACATAAAAGATCTTTAATACTTTGTCATATTTTGAGTCACCAAGGAACCTAAAGAAACAACAGTTGTTATTAGTAGTTTCTACCTATGCAAGAACCTAAGCACTAACAGGTATTCTGTTACCCATGTTATATCAAGTTTCCCGTTTTAGGTTCCATCTCAAAACGCTCGACACGATTTCATTAGTAATATTACACTACAGAGTCAAATTCTTCTAAGAAATACAATCTATTTGACTGTCAAAATATTCTTTTATAACTAAAACTAACTGTCAGTTCAACATTTTCTTGCATTACTACTGTTAATTATATCCCAGTCAAGAACAGTAGGACTAGCCTGAAAAGCCTCCAAAGATTGACGAGGAGCAGTTCATAAAATGGCTAACATTGTGGCTCCTAGTTATGATTCATTGAAACATTTCTATATTCCACTGAACTAACTTTTCAACCATTACTTTGATATTATCTCCTGTTATCAATAAAATCAAACTCAAGTAATATTAGCAACTTAAACGCCATCATCAGTTAAACACGAGATAAAATGGGACAGTTGGAATAAATGTATATCAAAACCCATGACTTGCAGATGTTGGACACTTAGGGGTCGTTTGGTAGAGTGTATAAGAATAATGTTAAATAGGGTGTACTGGTAATGCTTACATTAGCAATATATGTATTAGTTATGCTTCCATTAATTTTACATAGATTACTTTTATGCATAGTTTGGTTTGATGCATAAAAAAAATAGTATGCACTGCATAAAAAATTTAATTTACAAAGATACCCTACCCTCCACTATTATGGTGAAAAAGATGTAAAAAAGGTTTTGAGGGGCAATTGGGTCTTTAATCATGCTAATGAATGCATTATAATCCTTGCTTTGCTAATACCTAAAAATTAATGGTATTAACTATACACACCTTAATATACTTTAGAGTGCAAGGTTTGAAAAGAGTACCAAAAAAGGTACTAGTAATACACAAGACTAATGCATGCATTATTTTTTCGAATACACTCTATCAAACGAGCCCTTATTCTCTCCACCCCTCTGGTGTGCTACTAAAATCTAACCTTCCTATCTCCAAAAGGCTTGCATATCTTACTGGATCCAAAAGTATATCTCACACTTGTTTTTACAACTGAATAGACAAAAATGAACCGTAAGAGAGGAAAAGTAAAATATAGCTTATCTAGCCTCATTTGGGTGTATGATGTGTTATAAGATTGTTATACTTACAATAACCTGTATTTATTAGGTTAATAAACAGAAATAAAAATAAGATGAAGCAGAAAAAAAAAATACAAGAAATAATCCGAGTCCACAGAAACTACTGTGTGTCCTTAAGAAATTTAATCCCCTCACTGTATCCAACGTTATGGATTAATTTCTCCCAAGATAAAACGGATTAACTCTGTTAAAGAAATAGCGGTACCTCAAATTTCTTTAACTTCAACGAACTTAAGAACAGCAACAAGTCACACAGACTCAGTCGATCGACACTTTGATTTTTATTTGAGGGAAAAATAAATGCAGAGAAAGAAAAATTTTCAGTGTTTGAAAAATCAAAAATTGACTTCCTTTTATAGCCATTTTTCAGCAAGGAACATGTCTGTTCAATGAAATCTGTTCAGACCCATTTTATCCAGAAAATTGTGTCTTTTGGAAAAAATAACAACTTTTCGAAAAAATGTGTCTGTTAGGTTCGGAAAAGTTACAACTTTTCGAAATGTTACCGTTACCCGCAAATTTAAAAGAGAAACAAGATTTATTTGCTTACGACGGCCCGAGGGGCATCCTCTTCTTATCTCTTTCAAGAAGTAATGGAAGTGTTTCCTTCTATAAGGACAACAATTTCCATTTCTTTTGCCGATATGGGAGAAATGACTTTTCATTTGCATTTTGCAAATGACTTTTCATTTTCTCTCCAAAGTAGTTCCCTCACTTTTCATATTCTCTCTTTTTTTTCCATTCACACTTGCTAAAACCCAACATGATGCACAAACACAAGGAAATTAGCTAGCTTTTAGAAGTATACAGAGCTTCAACTCAGTCAAATCACAAGGACACACCCTAACACGTACATGTACTAGATACAATAGCTAAGTGGCAAGAAAAGGATAAGCATAAATTTTTTTATGTTTTTTTGTTTGTTTGTTTTTTAAAAAAAAGTTAAACATTATTACCTTCAAGCGGGCAACAAGAGGGTCTTCCTTCAGAATCTCAGCAACAGAGGTTGCATGATCCTCGGTCTGTTCATCATCGATGATGGGGTCATTGTACTCACTATCAAACATTTCTGGATCATTCATATTGCGTCTTCCAAAATTCTGCCTTTCTGTTACTGTCTTTACATCTTGCGTGGCGCCATTCTTTTTCCTTAGCTGAGAAACGAGTACCCACATATTTGCTAAATCATTTTCCAGAGCTGCCTCCCTTCTCTTTCCCTCTTCAACCTTTTTCCGGTACTCATCTTCAAGTATTTCCTTCTCAACCAAGGCGGCCTCAAGAACTGCCTCACGTTGTTTTCTTGCCTGCAACTCCATTTTTAAATCTTTAGTATCTAGATCCCATGTGCCAAGTCCATCACGAACAACTCCAGGAACTTCACTTTCTCGGTCAGAAACCCGACTTCTACGTCCTTGCCATAGGTTTTCACCATGCTTTCGGTGGCGAACATTACCAGTGTGTGCAATGGTACTCCTAGAATTTAATGCCTGTCGAGCAGCCAACAGTTCTTTCTCGAGTTCTTTATTCTGTATCGATAGACTTGTCACTTCACCAGCCAAATTTTTAAGTTCAACAGCCGCAGCAGATGCTAATTCTTTTGCATATGAGGTCTCTTCAAACAATTTCTGGTTCTGTACTCGCAATGCACTACTCTCCTCTACACTCTGAACAAGTTCTAACTTCAACTTATCATTCTCTATATCCTGCTCAAGCAACAAACTTATCAGAATCATGTTATGGACACATTTAAAGAAAGGCAGTGACGTTGAAGTGTCTGTACTCACAATAACAACATACCCAGTGTCTGTAGATATCACACTAATAGAAGATTGAAGAACTCTAGTGTAGGAATGCTGAGTAATGCACGCTTTCATGCAGGCAAAGCAATTACTTTAACATAGAAAGATTAACCTAGAGAAACTGAATGGACAAAATGATTGTGTACCTAGGCTCCATCATGTACAGTGACTTAATACAAAATCTTGTCGTGAAATAGATATGGATGTCAAAGCAGAATGTTACAGCACCAGGCTCGGTATGTTTTTATAGAATAGAACAAATGTAAAAGACTAAGCATCACAGGTGATTTAAATTCCTAAGTTAAAAAATCTTAAACAATTCATTCACAAGAAGCATATCATCACGCATCCACTTCAAGGCATTTGCAAGTGCTACTAATGAGCCCCTTTCTTTTGCTTTCTTCAGGTTTTATATAAAGGAAAAATTTGAAATATTTCGATAGGTCTTAAAGTTTGACTCTCAATGCATAATTAGACTTTTGGGGCACCTAAGGCTTCACATAATTCCTCTGCTCTGCATCGCTTACTACAGGAGAGACCATCTTCTAAAAATAAAATAAGAAACAAATAAAGATGCCATATACGGCAAGAATTTACACAAGAACCAGTCCAAAAGACAAATACGAACCCAGTAAATCCTGGGCTGAAGAATATAAATCACCTGCAACTGGATTTTCTTTTCAAGGTCATCAATATACTTGTCTGATAGAAGACCCTGTTCTGTTGAGGGGTATGACTTCTCCACCTTCGCTGCAGCTAGCTGCTGCTCAAGATTATAAATAGTTTCCTGCAGTTCCTTGTTCTCTAAACACTGGGGGGAAAAAAGATGACAGACCCGTTAACCATGGGCATCAGCCACTGGCCGACCAACAACAATAAGGTGACTATCATTTGAGTTACAACAAAGATAAATAATGATGTTTTTTCACCTTGTTCTGCAGCTCTTCCTGGAGAATCCGATTGTCTGCTGATTTTATCTGTATTCGAAAGTAAAATTCTTAACAACTTCATATGATAGATGTTCTGCACTTTGTGATAGAAAAGGAAATTCTTTAAATTTGATTTTAAAATAATTAAATTGATGCAATCAAGGAAGACCTAATTCGGTCACTACCTCAAGCTCAAATCCCTTTTCGCTACATTGTGTCATCAGCTTCATCAAAGTCTGACAAAAATTAGAACTATGAGACAAACACAAATCACCATAAAAGGGAAAACCAATGAGGCTGAAAAAGGAATAATGTGAAACCACCTGCTGCATTTCAACTAAGGATGCACTGCTGATTGATACTTCACCACTTTCAACAATGCGCTGTTCTAAGATCCTCATCTGCTCTCTCTTGCCTTCAATGTCACGCTCCAAACTTTGAATCTGTTGCAAGTTTAGGCATACAGTGGGTAAAGATCTTACTACAGGAGACAGCTAGGTACACAATAACAGAAACAGTAAGTTGTTTTCAGGAAAATCAAACAGCTGCAGTAGCCTAACAATAAAATCCTACATACTCATCAAGGATTGACACGTCTAGGGACTTTGAGGATGAAAAACCAGTGAAGACACCGAACTGAATATGTTTCACAAGTTAGTAAATGAACCAACACCATGCTTTCTTATGAGGAAACATCAAATACAATTTTATTTGAATTCAAACAATATATATCTAAAATGTTTACAAATTTTAAGATTATTGACAGCAAATATAGCTGCAGAATATTTAATGAGAGACCCAATAAATGGCTTTCGCATCCATACATGTTATCATCATATTATTATCCATCATGTGTACAAAGGAGTCAGTCCAACAACAACAAACCCAATGTAATCCCACAAGTGCAGTCTAGGGAAGGTAGTGTGTATGAAAACCTTATCACTACCTTTGTGGAGGTAAAGAGGTTGTTCCTGACAGACATCATATTATGTTATTATCAACAATATATATGAAGGATTCAATCCACAAAGACAAAATAAAGCTTACTTCAATGTGAGATTTTGAATTCTCAGGATCATTCACAGACTGTTCTGTCATTCGTTTCAATGTACTCGTACTAAATGCAATCTCTCCAGCAAGCATCTTGACTTGCTCAACTAGGAGGTCCATCTGATCAGACAATGAAACTCCTTCCTATATTAGACAAATAAAATATTAAAAGTTGAAAAATTACCATTTGATATGTAATGGAAAAGTATGCATTACATTAAAATATATATAAAAAAAAAACAGACTTCGGAAGAAAATCAAATACCAATAGAGAAGACCAGATTAGAAAAAAAAGTAATAACTTCTCAATTGAGTCAATCTTGAGAAAGGATGCCCAAATGTAAGTATCCAATAAAGTATAATATATAAATATCAAAAATTCAAACTCCATGCGAAGATAAAGATCTTAGCAAATTATCAAAGTAAACTTTAACTACATGTGAATTAAAAAATAACAGCTTCAAATATTAACTACAGATCTTTTGATTTCTACAGCGGATTAAGGGGTCATATGCAATAAATAGGAGGTGAAATTAAGAACAAATGAAGAAGTGTCTTCCTTTAGAAGGTCTAAAGAAGAAGAAAACATACTATGGGAAGCTTTGAACCAGTGACAAGGTCACCCCCCTGAGTTGATTCAGTAATCACACTGCCAGCCTGGGAGACATCATCGTTCCACTTGCTAGAAGATCTACCGTGTTTGAAATCAGAAGTCTCTGATGAAGAATCTCTTTGGTTCTCGCTATCTATGGGCTCTGAACCATTCAATTTCTGGTGAAAGAGTGACAAACAAAAAAGATTAATTTAGGAAATAGATTTTATATTTGAAGGTTGAAAACTTAAAAGATCTATCTAGAAAAATGATTCTAAATCTTTAGTTCTCGATGTCTATGGGAATACTGTTGTTGTTTTTATGGCTCAGGGTAGATGTCAGAAAATTGCATGCAAATAGTAACAGAAAGCAATAGAAACAACAAAAACTTAATTTAGATACTAGAAAGATAGTGAGTCTGAAAACCCCTATGGTAGATGATATGAAGAGCAGTTGTAATAAATAAACATTTCCAGCACTGCTTAAGGAGTAGGAAAAAGTCTTTCAAAAATTAAAAAACATCTGATGTGCCAAAAATCCAAATTCAGAAATGATCACCTAGAACTCTAATTGGCAAAGAATGGAAATAGAACTCAAGATAAATAGAGAGGGTCAGAGGGCGGTGTACATCATCTTCAGAAGCAAATCGATTCCCAGGAATTGAATTCTTTGAAGAAACAAGGATCAGTTTAGTTAGCTTCTGTATCCGGCTCAGTAGAGCAGCCTTGGCATCCTCCTCCTCTTCCAATCTTGACTGCATCTTCACTTGTCCCTCTTCCAACTGTGAAAAGATTGTTAATAATAACACAACACAAAACCAATTACACCCTATGATCCATTTTACATTGCACTCTTTCCTTTTTGGTCTATTCCAAGACAATTGGCACCTTTTCATAATTGGAACTCATTAATTTAAAATTCTTATTTTCCCTTAATGACATACTATTGTAAAATTGACATGACACTTTTAGACCACAAGACACAAAGGTATTTGGGTATGTTAATTGTTTAAGCTTATGTTTCAAAAGTCTTTCCTCTTTCATAAACTCTGTGATGAGACAAAACAGTGTCATATTAAGTTAACGGACAGAGTACATCCAAAGGAAACAACTTAGAAACTTAGCACAGACATCATCAAACATGGAATTGTACGTTATTTTTTTTCCCGAAAACCAGTTGTACGTGATATCATCAAATCATTTGACTTGAATCATTACTTGTTGTTTCAATGTCATAAGTTCTTCATGATTGACTCCTACAAGCATCCCCCTTCTTAGCTGATCAAGCTCTTCCTTGAGACAACATATTTCTTTCTGATATTTCTTGATCAGCGACTTCTCATCAATAATCTGAAAGCAAGATAATCAGTATTCAGCCTTCAAAAGTTCCATAAAAATGAAATGGTTCAGATAGGCAAACCTTGTTGCGAGATGCATAAATCTCGACACGCTTAGCTCTGCTTGCAAACTTTAACGTGTTATGTGTTTCTTCCATATTGCTGGAAGCAGGAGTAATAGTGCAGATCAGCTACAATCAAGAAAGAAGCAGGAAATTAGTCATCTCTCTGATCCACTTCATTCAGATCAAACAAATGTCGTATAAGAAACACCAAAGCCTAAGAGGCAGAGATGCACATCAAATAGAATAGGCTAGCAGTTTCATAAGGTCAATAGAATGGAAATGCACAAAATGTGCTTAATTGCACTCACAGAAACATGTCCATGCCCACTAAGTGACGATTGCAGCAGGCGAGTAAGTTTAGAATCTCTATATGGAACATGAAATGCCTTCCCTTCACTTAATTTTCCAATGACCTTAACACATGAAAAAAGAATTGACATGTCAGATCGAAATAAACCCAGAAGCAAGAATTCATATAATCCTCAATAAGCTAAACAGAGAACACAAGTATTGATTAATAATACCAGTGGGTAAGGAGAAGTCATTAAGAATACGGATAACTGTCATCATGCAATTTTTATGGGGAACCTACATATACAAACTGTCAACAATTAGTGGTTAAGTACTTACAGTTCCAAGAGTCAGGAGACTTTTGTTAATGTATGATCCTTCTTTTCTTCGTAATCCTGTAGTTTCAGTTTTAGAGCTCTCAGATCCAGCTAGATCAATCAAGTTCTGTGGGACAAAGCAAATTAATATTAGATGCTAACATTCAACAGTTAGTATTTTCAATGCTGAACAACAAGTGCCAGAAACCATACAAGCTGTGAGAAGATCACTCCATCATATTCATCGCCATGGGCACTACTTTCAATCATCTGCATAATGAGTGATGAAAGGGACAACAGTCAAACTTGACTAATAAATAATAATCACTACCCATTCAAGGAAACACAACAAAGCCATTCCAGCTAAAATCCTCAATTACTTGTTAGCTTTATAATGTCATGGTTGTCTTCAGAAGACCTCTCAAACATACTGAGAAACAGCAATAGTAACTTCTCAAAAACTTGTGTTCGAACTCGATAACTTGAATACCAAAACATTAAAACCTTCAGCTGACCAAAAAACTGATGTTTAATGCTGGATGAGGGGTTTAAACTCACGATAACTTATGTGAACAAGATAAGCAGAATTTCAGATTAAACAAAGAAATGTAGCAGAGTGAACATCCTTATCCACTAACCAAGGTGAATATTGTATGACTGCGGCTACTAAACAGATTGAAATTATTTGAACCAACGTGACGGTGCTCTGCAACATTAAGAATGTAATCAACATCAGGATCCACGAAAGCTTGCCTATATAATCAGCAGGATCCACAAAGCTTGCCTATGAAAAAATGTGACTTCCGGACAAAGAACAGATTCAAAAATTACCTTCCCCAGCAGCAATAAACGAAAGAGCATGCCCAGGTGACAAAACAACTTCCTCCTTCATACCTTCAACATAAGTACCCTGCATAATAGCAAGTATAAAAAAATGACGAACCATATAGCAGCATTACAATCATGAACTATGATAGAAAAACATGAATATCTATTTTCTAGTAGAACAACTACAGGCTAAAAGCACCACCTGCAGTGCTGGTAGGTAATGATAGGTTTTGATCTTCAGGTGACAAAAAGAACGCTAGATTTTGTTTATTTCTTAGTACATCTCAGGAATTAAATAGGCATTAATATGTTTGGTTATATTTTTCCTGATAAATTCAAGACTCGGGCATGTGATAACATGTAGGAAACACTTTTTCTTATCTTATTATTTACAAAATATACTAAAATGGTTGTCCTAGCCCATAGGAACACAGCTATTCTTTGATTCTTCTCATAAAAACAATATACTTATTCATCAAACAAAAATATTGAAAGACAACTCAAATTTCCAGAAGCAGCGAAAGTTGTATTATATAACAACCTGGGTGTCTTCCCTAACACGTAAATTCTGTCCCGTTGGATCCAGCAAATCGTTGATAACCTGACACCATGAACAAGAGAAGCATTTTTATGTTCTCTATCTAAAATCAATACAAGATTATAACATGATGGGATGACAAGTGCCTAAAGAGAGATGTTCATGAAGTTAGTGCAAGAAATTAGGAAGTGCTGAAGCAACAAGCACAGGAGACTCTAAATCTACCACAAAATTTTCCACATTGTTTAACAGACTCTAAGTTGCTCGAACTTTTCACTTTTGGTGCCGCACCCGTGTCGACACAACATGGGTGTGGGTGTGGGATTCGTGTCTGATTTGGTCAACCAATTTTGGGTACTTTGACCAAAATCGATGGGGAAAGACTCGACAGTTTTAATGATTTCTATAATCAATATAAAAGCTAAGATGAAATTGAAGAAAATGAAATACCTTTTATATAGAAATTTCTCTGTCGCTCCTTTTCCTTTGATCTCCTTCTAGGATTCTCGCCAAGTTTTCCACAAAATATCTCATAATTGAGGTTTTATAACACTATTTTTAGATATTTTAGTTATGTTTAAGCGAATCCCGCACATGGATCCATATCCCTGAATCTTAAAAATTAAAAATTAGATCATGAAAGATCCAACCTCTAGATCCTCGCCCGTATCGGACAACCACACCCGAGTCCCAGCAACTTCTTTAACTTTAAAAGAAATTGTTTAATGTAGCAGCTATGCGAATCACAATTCACATGAGCTCAGAATATAAACATAGATACAGCCTTTGCATCAAAGATGCTTATATATGCAAGAGCATTTGGTAAACTATATAGTTGTTAATCATGCATGCCTGTCCTCATATATGAAACCATCTGCTATGTCCACTACTAACCTCATTATAGATTTCAAGATATGATACACGAAGTAAGAATTCACGTCCAGGAGTCTGAAAGGCAGATTACAATAATTAGAAACACTAAAAGATAATGGAGTATCCTTTTTAAAAAAGAAATGGGGCTATAGAGCTCAAGAGTGTCATATTACAGAGGTGCATTGTCAAAATGAGGATCAGTTAACCGTAAACTCACTTACATCTTGAATAATGCTAAAAACATCCTTTATTGCGAGCGGAATTATACCTGGAGAATTTTGATCTCCCTGTGGAAACAAAGATCCATCATGAAGACAGTACAAGTTCGAAAGTTCAGGGTCATAGGAAGTAAGTAAAATTCAAATTGAAGACAATTGAAAACCAACTTTAACCATCAAATTGACTATATATTGATATAAAGATAAAGATAAAACAGTATCCTTTAACTGGAATTTTTTCAGTTGCTAGTAATTAAATACTTCTAAACTGTTCGGTGGAGATGTAACAAAAGCATCTGAAGCACTTCCCCGA
This sequence comes from Solanum lycopersicum, assembly GCF_036512215.1. Lineage (NCBI taxonomy): Eukaryota > Viridiplantae > Streptophyta > Magnoliopsida > Solanales > Solanaceae > Solanum > Solanum lycopersicum. Next base: position 93,047,210 of record NC_090800.1, read on the forward strand.
TTCAAGGCAAAAAGAAGATTGCACAATGGATATATTAACTTACATGCATAGTGTGTGTCTTTCCACTACTTGTAACACCATAAGCAAATACTGTGCCTGCATACACAGCAGGCCTAGTGTCAAACTAGAAAAGCTAATGTCAATAGAATTATTTTTGCTTATGCAACTTGCAATGCATTAATAATGATAACAGTTCAGCTCAATATGATAGCCCTAGGATTGTTTCAAGAACTTAATTCAGGTCACCAGATCAGGAGGACATATAACGTTATTAGCACCCAACTAATGTCAATTTATGGGTCAAGCCATTACAGTGAACAAATAAATTATAACTGATCATGGCCTTGGAACTCATTAAGTATGAATATTATATAATGCCATTGCAGTCTGTTTAGCCCCAAAAACGAAATTGTTCTATGTAGTGTTACAAGTGGCAGTAAGTATGATACCGTTTATGCCCTCCATTGCAGCTTTTACCACAGGTCGAGCAGCAACTTCATAAACCTCTTGTGTACATGTATCAGGTCCAAAAACTCTGTCTAGCAATCATCCAAGCAAACACATTCATCAACTCTTAATATACTTCATCCTCGAGAGGGAATTTCAAGTAGTAAGCAACTCTAACCAAAATAAATATCAAACTCTTCACTAAAAGAATATACAAACAAAAAAAAACACCAGCAGAATCAGAATCAGGACTAGAATAGTACCAAATGCAAAAGCTGTTCCAGCATTATACTCATTCCGTACAATTTTATCACCATCAGGATACCACGCGATTTCATCGCCCTTGTTATATTCACGTTCGCTGCCATCAGAAATACCAAAATTCCAAGCTCAAATCCTAGCATAATAAACTAAATTCCTCCAATCCAACATCAAATGGACTGAAACCAATTCAAGCAGATCTAACATTTACCTCAATGGCCGAAACCTAACTGTGACTGAAATACTCTCTCCCGCTCTAGACATATCAACTGGTTCAGCAATCAACTCCTCTGTTGACTGATAGCTCACCGGCGTCCGATTTCCATAACCTCGTGAATACTCCGAATTGCTCCGGTTCCGTCCAGGAGTCACGGATTTGGAGCTCACACCAGTTCCGGAGCCCAACATCGACGTTGCTGTGGACGAGTTGGATCGAGGCATGAGCCTACCGTTCATGAAAGACGACGATGACGAAGTAGACGAGTACGGACTCGAAGGCTTACGGTGGTGAAATGGCGAAGTACTTCTCCCTCTAGACGACGAGCCCGACATTGACCGACTCATCAGCTCCACCAAAAATCGGTAACACAAAAATTTCTCTGCGTGTAGCTGTTTCTTCTTCAAGTGAAGTTCACACTTTCAGCAAAATTGCTCAGGTGAGAAAAAACTTAAATTCGTCAATGGAGTGCAGAAGAACAGCAGAGAGAAAGGAAGAGGAAAGTTATGAAAGGTGAAACGTGGGAGTTGGAAGGTGAGAACAGTGAGAATCTACGGAGGAGTTTGAATTTTCTGAATTTGATTTTTTCAAATAAATAAAATATTGTATTTTGTGGGAAATATTTGGAGGGGTGGGTGGGTTGGTGTGACGTGGAGATAGGAGGTGGCCCTCGCCGCGGAGTGGTGGAGGAGGTTTTTATTTGAAAAAACTGATTAAAGTGGAAATGAGCGGGAATAAACATGTTTATAGGCTATAGCTAGAGAGAATAATATATACTTTTCACTTTCATAGTCAATTTAATTAATTATTATAATTAAATTAAATTAAATTAATTAGATATTTAAATATTATTTATAAAAGTTTAATGATTGAAAATATAGATTAAATTATTAGTCAAAATTTAGCTAGTTTATTTTTAAAAATAATAATAAATATTTTGAAACAAAAAACTCTACTCATGTTAAGTAATTTTGGAACGAATTAATTTATTTATTACGAGTGACACATTTATTAACACAGCCATTTAAGTAGATATTTGCACATGATTTGGTAGAAATTAAGAGAAATTTTGAAATTGAAATAGGGTATTTAGAATTTATTGCCTTTGAATTATATTTTCTAAAGCTAGCTTTCATCTTTAATAATGAAAGTTGTTTCAATTGTTGCAATACGGGTACGATTTAGGTGAAAAACATTGTTCATTTAATACGCCTAATGAGTAATTGTTGTTAATTATTTTTATTTTTCTTTTGAGTTGTAAAGTTTTAATAGCTGAGCGTAATTAATTTTTTATTAACGACATAATCAATCGCATTAAATATAAATATTATTATAAATTAAAATATTATACGATAGAAAACTCAAGTTAATATTGTCTCGTTTTTAATATCAAACGAAAAATACTAATGAACAATAAGAAAGTGATCATGTCAACTTCAATAGAAGTAACATTAGTAGTAATTTATTGTCTTTGCGATTTTTATCATTATTTATTATCTTTTATAATTTGATAATTATATTATTTTATTATTGTTATCTTTATTTTTTAAATATCATATATATGATTTTCCTTTTTTTTGTTATGCCTATTTTACTTTTTGTATTTACCTTTCAAAATGTTTTCACATGTATGGCTTGAGAGGAAATTTTGGAACCAAATAAAATAGAAATAAATTTTAAATATAATCAATAAAATCATATAGAGTAAATTATTATCGAAAAATATATACAAATTTTTTAATTATAATTTTATTTTTCCCATCCGAGTTATGTATTGATATATTATTGTAAAAGACGGAATAATCCTAGAAAAGGAGTGGAAGTTACACTACCCCATGTGAAGATCGATGTGACCGGTCAAAGATATCTTTTTGTTATAATAAATTTGTGATTTACAATTTATTTGTTATTTTCGATTTGTAAAAAACAAAAAAAAAAAGATATACCATAATGTTTTGCATCTACTAGTTTATTAAAATCATAAACTTGCCTATTGTGCGATTTCAAAACTTTGAAAAACGTATATGCTTAAAGGTGATAGTGGGATGGAGCTAGATGAGATTAGATGGGCTGGGATTTAATTATAAATAACGCAAACTCATTTTCGTGATAATGGAGATAAAGCTATAAAATTTATTTTGTTATACGTATTTGACATTTAAACGAGAGAAAGAGAGCGAGGGAATCTCTGAAATACTCATATAAGTGAAGGAGTAGAAGCCAAGAATTGATATGCTGAGTTTCTATCATTGACACTGTCGAGAATTTGATGTCACATGGTTTACTTTTTCTGCTCTCTCTCATTTGTGCCTTGTGGTCCTCTCAAGAGCTATATATATGGTTGGGACGGTTCTTACTTATTGTGCACTACTATTTATATGTATTTTGAGTGGGTGAACAACCTTAGCAGATGGAGATTTGGCAAACCATTAATATTGTCAAAAAAAAAAAAATGTCCAATACACAGATTATTTTGTATAGGTATTTCATTTCAATTTTTTTACTACACGGACAATGGAATTACTTCTATTAGGTTATTGGATTATTCGATATTCCATTAAGAATATTGTAATTTACTATTTTAATTTTTAGTCGTACATAAGAATTAAACTATTTAACTTTGTTCTCTGCATTTTCCATTCAGATTTTAGTATTACTTCAACTTTTAGATTCACAACGTTAAAATTCGAAGAACTAAGAATGGCGACGACAACGAGGGTTAGTATTGTGAATTATGAGTATTTGTTGTACTTTTACTACACTAAGCGAAAATTTTGTACTCAATGAGTAAACTGATGTATCTCTTTTTTATTTTGCATCAAATTGTCGAACAAGTCATATATTTATTAAATAAAAAACGAACTGTTAAAGACCAAAATTTGATAAATTAAAAATCGATAATAAATATCTTATTGATTTGATTATCAGTTTAGCATATTTAAAAATTAAAAATCGATAAACCAAACCAATAATACTTAAAACCAAATCGGTCAATACACACCCCTAATTTCAGAGGCCTTGAAAAAAATTATACGAAGAATATAAATTGTTGTAATATTTAATATCTTCATATCAAAACAAGTATAACTGCTAGGAATAAAGAATCTGTATGTGAAATTAAACCTTGCATATTTCCCTTTGTTTGGATTTCACAAATATTAGAAGCCCAGTAGATCTATGAGCCCACAACTTGCACCCGTTACCATTACATTACATCCACGTCTATAAAAGTATTTTTTTGAATATCTGCTTGCAGCATCTCCTGGGTGAAAATGGAAATTTAGATAAGGAAATAAAGTTAAAAATAAATTTTTCTGCTTCAAATTAAATATTTAGAACTTTGAAAATTAATAAGTTTAAAAAACTCCAACTTAACTAAGGTTTGGCAATAAATTTTGGAATTCTTTCCATCGTTTTTTACTTTGTTAAGTATTTGACTTGTCACATTCTTGAAGTCCGAAGGAACACTAAATAGAATGAAATTTTTATCACAATAACCTCTTAACATGATAAATTAAAGGGAGACTTTCACATATAACCACTTAACAATAATTAATTAATAATTCTTCATAACTATAGTCTGATAATTATAATTTGTAGCTACATGTTATATGGAGGAGAGAGGTGAGCGAGTATGGGAGAGAGAGGAGAGAGAAGGGGAAAAAAGTGAGAGAAAGGTGAATTGTATATGTATATTGGTTAGATAATTGTATATTATACATATGTAATTGTATATATGGCAAGAGAGAGTGGTAGAGAGAGGAGAGAGACGAGCGAGAGGGAGAGAGGGCAGAGAGTGGGAGAGAGGTGAATTGTATATGTATATACTTGTATATAACTGTATATTATACATATACATTTGTATAAATGGCAAGCGAGATTGGGAGAGGGAGGAGAGAGGACAGAGAGTGGAAAAGAGGTGAATATATATTTATATTTGCTAAAAACTTATATATTATACATATTTATTTATATATCGTGGCGAATTACACATATACAAATATGACTAATTATACAAACTCGAAGTCAGCCTACGTAATCAATGTATAATGTTAGTCGCGAATGGTAATTAAAGCAAACTATAGCTATGATGAGTAAGTAAATAGTATAAGTTTATTTATCCGCGTAATTTTTTCTAAATTAAATGTTTTTGAAAAATAAAAATAATTAATAATAAAGATAAATTAGAAACTCAAAAGAATTAATTAAAGAATAACTAATTCAAAAATTAATTGAGTTTATCCATATTACTTGAGGCAGTGTCCATATATATAGAAAAATATATATATAAGAAAAAGTTTTATAATGCATGTGATGAGGTAAAAACGATTTTTGAGTAGCAAAATATCCTATTTCTCTCTTCATTGGCTTAGGCCTATATTACTCTTAAGTTCTGCTCTTCTAAGATGGGGATGGACTTCACCACAAAAAAAAACTCATAATTACACTCTATTGCTAGCGCTAGTGGTTATTTTTGTATAAGTCACATGGATTGATTTATTTTAAATTAAATTCCTTTTCGATCATATTTTGAATATATATTTAATTTTTAATATATATATTTTGCTTATAAACTCAATTTAAACTAATCAAATTTTATGAGTACATGTATATCATGAAAACAAATTGAAACGAAGGAGGAGGAAGTAAGAAGTATTTGTTCAACTTTCGAGTAGGAGTGCAAAATAAATTAATATTTTATTATTTCACTTTTACTTATCATTATATGATTGACATATTCATTAAAAAATAAATATGAAAAAATAAAATATGAAAAAATAATTTTCATATTTAATAGAAGAATAAAATATGAAAAAATAATTTTTTTTTGATATATCAGAATAACAAATAAAATAAAATTTAATTTAATAAGTGACAAATAAAAGTAAAGATTATTTGTCCAATTGGACAACGTAATAAGTGTGAGAAGCTACACACAAAATCATATTTTTGTGTCTAAATAATTCACCCCATAAGTCTGAGCATACCCTTTATCCACAAATAAAATAAAATTTAATTTAATAAAAGACAAATAAAAATAAAGAATATTTTATAATTATTTGTCCAATCGGACGACGGAACATGTGTGAGATGCTACACACAAAATCATATTTTTCTGTCTCCGAAGTGAGTTTGGCAACATAAGAGAAGGTGTCTAAATAATCCACGCCGTAAGTCTGAGCTATCCTTTAGCCACAAGTCTCCTTAAGTCTTGCAAGAGAACCATCAGGATTAACTTTCACGGTAAAGACCTACTTATATCCTATTGATTTCTTCCCTTCGGGTAAATTTACCATATCCCACGTGTGATTTTCCTCTAAGACATGTATTTGTGATTTTCCTCTAAGACATGTATGACTCAAGGCCTCTTTCACTGTCTTGAATACACAGATATAGTCTATACAAGCAATCAAACATCTAGAAGTGGAGGAAAAGCGGTCATAGAAAACAAAATTAGCAATTGAATAAGTGGATTTGTAAGTTCATGTACCTTTACAAAGAGTAATAGGAAGGTCAATGTTTTCAGAAGGATCAAGCAAAAGAGGATCTGATGATGATAAAACTGGTGCATGACATGTATCACCGATATCTCTTCTCCTCGAATAAACTTGAGCAACTGGTGGTTTTGCTAGCGTATATAGAACAGGTGGTAAAGGAACAATACTTGATTGATGTTCAATAGGAGAACTGTGAGATGGAGAAATAGAATGGGTAACCTGATAGACTAACCAGTCATCTTCTTCCTCCTGACTCATACAAACGAGACGTGTATAGAAAAATGGTATAATCTCTGAAAATACCACATCATTTGATATCATATATTTGCCAAGTTCAGTAGAATAGGATCGATATCCCTTCTGAAGGCAGAAATATGCCATAAAAACATACTTCGATGCCTTAAAATCCAACTTAGTAACAAATGGTCGATCATCTCGAACATAACACGTACTTTCAAATACCTTAGGTTCATAAAAAAATAATGCCTTGTTTGGAAAAAGAACACTATAATGCATATTACCATTAAGCACAGTAGCTGGCATGCGATTAATAAGAAAACAAGTCGTTGAGACTACATCGCCCAAAACTGTTTAGGTACCTTCATTTGAAATAAGAGGGCCCGCACTGTTTCAAGTAAATGTCTATTCTTCCTCTTAGCAACTCCATTTTGAGAGAGTGTATCAACACATGAACATATAGAGAATGCCGTGTTATCTCATGCAGGACTAAAATAATTCTGACACGTATTCTTTTGTATTATTACTCCTCAGAATACGCACAAAAGCATTGAATTGAGTCATGATTTCAGCACAAAAGGTACCAAAGTGAGTAAACACTCAAAATTGACTCCTCATAAAATAAACTCAAATCATTCGAGAGAAGTCATCCATAAAAATGATAAAATATTTATGTCTAATTTTTAAAATAACAAGACATAGTCTCTAAACATCAGAATGAACTAGCTCAAATATCGAATCAACTTGCTTATTAACCCTTAAATCAATTGAGTGCAATAATATTTTATGAATTGATATAACTCATATTCCAATAATAGAATATTCTGAAATTGAGGACACAATTTCTTGTATAAAAATAGAGAAGAATGTCTAAATCGACAATGTGCTTCAAATGGAGAGTGAAGAGAGGACATTGGAGCAAGCGGAGAAACATTCATCGCCGCTGTTATTTAATGCAGCTAATTATGAGCTTCTGATTTTCGCTCCACGCTCTTCTCTTGCGTATCTCCACGCGCCTTTTACGGCCTATTTTTCCCTCTTGTTTCAACTTTCAAGATGATGTGAAATGAACTTTCTGATCATTTAAGTTTTCTCAGCTATATGTTTATCATATATCAATATTATTTTTTGAGGCAATTTACATTATTAAAAGTAAAAAAGATTAGGTCATAGATTGAACTATATTTTTCACCTTTTTAAAGTTACTATTAAATTATTTATAAAATATAAAGTTACAAATATAAAAAATTAGTTCTCTTAAATTTTCAACCAAGTCTTTCTAGTAAAATAATTTCATTTATTTTGAAATATGAAAAAATGTTCAACAATTCATTTATTTTGAAATAAAATAAATAACATTCTATATTTTTATAAAAGAAAATAGTTTGAGGGGAGAGACCAAAAAAAGATAAGGAACCAAACTTTCACCAAACAAGTAAAAATCACTAATCTATTAGTAAGATTTTTTAATAATTATTAATACTCTATAAGATCTCCGAATAAATGAAATTTACCATACATTTTTATAAATATTTTGCAAGGATTTCTTCATAACAAAATGTTAATTAAATAATTAAATTTAGAAAATGTGAAATTTAATTTTATTATTTTTGGCTAATAATTCAAATATTTGTGTTAAAACTCAAGAACACGTAAAAGAGATTATAAACAGGGACTATTTTTAATTGTGAAAGTTTCGAAATAGATAGTTGTTTGCTAAAAATAGATTGTAAGATAATGTTGCGGCTTGCACGGTGCCAAGTGTCGACTACTTGTTTCAGAATGCCTAAATATTCCATATTATGAAGAACCTATAAATTATCCTTTATTGAATTTGTAAAAAATAGTAAAATTTACACTCCTATGATAAATGGACTTGAATTTAATATAGACTTTTTAATATTTTAAAAAAAAAATTATATTTTGTTAAATTGCTGCGGTAGTAGTGATTTTACTTTTTTCGGTAAAGTAAATCGCTGTTGTTTTAGTGATTTTGTCGTTTTAATTAATATAAAAATTTATATACCGTTTTGAAATTTTTATTAATATTTTATACTCTTTAAGCTCCAAACTCAAATGAAGTAAATATCAGGCTTTGCAAAACAATCAAACATATTATATTTGTTTCACGAATGACGATATATATAATTCACAATAAATTCAACAGTGACTAAATCTATCATCAAAGATCTATAATGATAAATAATACATATCTAAGGTAAGTTTAACTTTGTATATTACATGAGAAACAAACTTTAACTGTAATCCAGAAAAAAATTGTTTTTTTTTTGCGATCTGTAAATTGATAACTAAAAGAAAAACTAGCCTTTATATTCAACGACTAATAAACAAATGAGATGATCTGTTAAGCTCCTAATTCAATGGTTATGCTACTCAGAGAACACATCAAAGACACCATTGAAATTTAGCTTGATACTTATTTTTATTTAATGTATCATACTAATATAATTTACGAGGTCATAAATCACCTAAATGTATAGTTGGATCAAAATATTTTCTTTAAAATTACTTTCTATGAAAGATTGTAAATTATTTTTTTTTATCTAAGTCAACTTCTAAATTTAAGAAATAAGTGCACATTTTCCCCCTTGCTTTGGTTTGATATTTAACAAAAGAAAATAATAATAATAATATTGGTATGTTATAACTATAATTTGTATAATTATGCTCCATAACAAATTTTATGTTTGCTATTGAGTTTTTTATTAGAATAATTTGCTAGAAACTTTCAATTTATAAAAATTGTTTAATTTTATATAAATTCATTTATATATTGTAATTTGTATAATAACACACACACATATATATATATATATTTTTTTCTCTCGCTTTATATGTTTACAAACACATTTTATATCGAAATGTATAAAATAACTAATTATATATTTAATCAAATTGACAAAAAAATAAAATTTTCGTTGAGAATCACAATTAAAATAAATTATGACTATAACATTGAATTTGATTTAATATTTTTTTCTATTTTATACAACTTAAAAAGGAATAGTGAGTTCAGTCTGTCCATCTCATCATATTCTCTCCCTTCAAAATGAATGTAATCCCCACTGTATAAGTTTCTATTTTCTACCTTTTTTCTCTTTGAAAAAACAAAGGCTTTTTTTGCTGCATCTCCTGCAGTAAACCAACTGTTTCCTTCTTTCATCTTCCCTTCACTATCAGTGTGTATTAAATAATAAAAAAAAATCTTCTGTTCATATCTCTTTTTCTCTCTCTCTTCTTTTGCCATATAAAACAAAAAACAACCAAACATATCTTTTTGTTTCAAGTTCACTTCAACTCTTATCAATTGTACTTCCATGGCTGCTGTTTTTAGGAGTTTGTTGAACCCGAATGCACCCGAATATATCCCTATTTCCACTCCACCACCGCTTCCTCCTCATCGTACCGTCGATTCACTGCCGCAGGAGAGTGTCCGATCACGCCTTGGTCCGAATATTCCTCCTAGGTTGAGAAACGATTATTTCGCTAGACGCGGAGGAGGAAGAGGTTTTTCTCGATCGAGTAACGGAAACAGAGGTGTGTTTGAAAGAGGAAATTGTTCAAATACTGAGGGATGTTTAGTTTGGCGGAGAAAAGTGGTAAATCATGACCAGAGACCAAGTGTTTGTCATAATGAGCTGAAGAAACACGACGTGATACCTATAAGTTGGACTCGTAAGAACAACAATACAACTATCATGATCAAGAATATCCCATATCACTACAAGTAATTTTTGCCTCTTTTACTTTTTCCTTATTTGGTATTTATTTGAAATTTGATGGCTAATTAATTTGACTTTTCCTTTACAGCCGTGAAATGTTGATGCAATTTCTGGACGAGCACTGCTACCTGGAGAATCAAAAGACTAGAGATTCAAATGGAGAAAATATTCATGTCTTTGCTTATGATTTCTTGTATTTGCCTATGGATTTCAAGTAAATAATTATTTTTCTTGTGTTCATTTGCATTCAAAAGTAGCAAACTTCAGTACTATCAATTAGCTTTCTCTTTTGTTTTTAAATTTGTAGAAAGAAGAGGAGCAAAGGCTATGCATTCGTGAATTTCACCAATCAGGGAAGTGTGTGGAGTTTTTTTTATGCTTTCAATGACAAACTAAACGTGTTTCCGGGATCTACAAGGAGTGTTAAGATCGTCACTGCAAAGATCCAGGTGAGTGAATGAACAATGTTAAATTTATTTTATTTTTGTTTATGATTTTTGATGTGAAAGTTTAACAGGGAAAAGAAGCTTTGGTGAACCGATTCAAGCAAACAAGATTTGAGTGTGAATCAGAAGGATTTCTGCCAGTTTGGTTTAGTCCAGCAAGAGATGGTTCTGGGGAATCGGTGCAAATGATTACTGTGGGGCAATACAAAGTCACTAGAAAACCCTAACTAGTAGGGTTTATTATAGCTTAGCTTTATATGGAGTTAAAAAAAAATAAAATTGAGGGGTGGAATACTGACACCTGAAAAATCTCCCTGATGATCCGATCGATCGACAGAGTAGCAGGTGATGGGGTCCACCCTTTGTTGTTGTTGATCGAGTTGGCCATTAGCAGGACTATTAATGACATTAAAGTTACTCTTACCATTTTTATTGAGTTGTAGTATTATTTTAGATTTCTAGTCCATTTAGAAATTAGTTAAATTTATTCTTTTTGTTTTATTACCTTAAGTAGTATGAAATCAGCTTTTTCAATAATTAAAATGAACATGTTTTAATTTATTTTAATTAATAAAATTAATTTAATCACTTAATTTTTCTATGTTTATCAAATTATATTTTCAAAGGAATAAAAAATTTTAATGAAAAAATCAAGAGGAATAGTGTTACTTATATGTTGACTTTGTGAAATGATTAATATTAAAGAATTTTTATTTTTAATAAAAATGATCTGTAATAAGAAACTAAGCGAGTAATTACATTCTTGTTTGGACCTACTAAGATTAGGTGCTTTTTAAAGTTAAAGTAGTTCTCCTATTTAAACAATTTTATAGTAGTTTTTTAGGTAAAATAAGAAAAATACTAATAAACGTTTATTTTTGGTCTTTTTTTTTAAAAAAAAATAAAATAAGTCAAAAGATATAAGTAGTATTTGATTTAAAAGGGTTTGCTATACCCTTTAATTTTGATACTTCCTCCGTTTTGAAAAGGATGACTTAGTTTGACTTGTAACGGAGTTTAATAAAAGAAAGAAGACTTTTTAATCTTGTGATTTTAAATTAAAGTTATGTCAAATGTACCAAAATGCTCTTTAATCTTGTGATTTTAAACATGTCACGTGTAAAGTTAAAGTTAAAGTATTACGGTCATTCATTTTGAAACAGACTAAAAAGGAAATAAAATAATTTTTTTTTAAACAAAGAATGTATTTAGAATTGATATATATCTCGTCATATATCCCTATGTTATATAAATAGCATATACCTTTCTCTAATAAAAGCGAAAAATTGATCTTCATTTAGTTTTTAATTAGTTTTTGAAAAAAATATAATCCATATGGGAGAAAGACAATCTCATACCCATTACCACTTTGTGGAAATCTGAGACAGATTCAAAAAAAAGCGGTTGATTACTCGGATTGGTTCTCGCATCCCTCCAAAAGGATGGGCGAGTTCGGTTTGAGCGTAGCTGGCACGTTGAACCATGTCTGTCAACGGTGAAAGATAGCCCTAATGTCCTAGCTAGGCTCAGACACACTTTCCTAAACTTCTCCTTAGTGACATAAAATACTCTTTAAGTCGATTCAAAAGCAGTAACATATGAGATTGAATCGGTTGGAAGGGGTATATGGATTATACCCCACACATATTATTACTCTCTCCGTTTCACAAATATTGACCTGATTTGATTTGATTTAGAGTTTAAGTAAATAAAAAAGACTTTTCAATTTCGTGGTCCTAAATTAAAGTTATATCAAATGTGCAAAATTATCCTTTAGTCTTGTGGCATTAAACATGTCATGTGGAAAGTTAAAGTTAAAATGTTACAAAAAAATAGAAAGAGGTAATTGTTTTTTAAACTGACTAAAAAGTAAAGGAATTCTTTTTGAAACGAAGAAAGTTTTTTTTTGACCTTTTCTTTAACGACTAATTTAAATTTACTATTTTGATGATCAAATTTATTTATGTTGCACTAGTTTTGTAAATCGTTTTATAGATCCCCCATTTTTTTACATAAACAAATATTAAAGGGAAACTTACGTAAATAAACTATAAGAAAAAAATATTTACCATTTATAGCAATAACATTTTTATTCGTTTGATCACTTTTCATCAAATACAAGTTTAATACATATTATTTTACCAAACAAACATAATATATTTTTAATAAAAATTATAATTCATATATATATATATATATATATATTACTTTTATACACATTATAGATTTAACTAATATTACTATAAATACTAATGAATAATTAATATCGCTAAAATAAGTAATTATTTATAATATTAAATTACAATGTAGACGCAAATCCATTTCTTTATTGAATTGGAAATGTGTTAAAAAAAAATAAATTTAAATTTAGATTTCTATCTCTTTTACTTAGTGCATCCAATTATATTACGTTATTATATTATATTTTAAACATTAATTTATAATTTTCTATTAAAATATTTTATAATAAATATAACATTGCTGTAAATGATTTAATGAACGAGGAGAATGAGTTCATATTTAATAACCACGAAACACCTCTAGATACACTTTTAATATCGATATAGAGTAAAAAGTACAGAAAACTGTCTATTTCTTTTCTTTTTTATTTTTTCGCTCATACTTATATTTAAAGCTAATTAATCTAAGCGTAAAATTTCACTAGAGTAAAAGCATTTTCTATTATGAAAATTAAAATTTCACTAGAGTAAAAACATTTTCTATCATAAAATTTTCATAATTTGAGTCGAAGTCAAAAGGGAAATAATAAAATTTGGTGGCAACTGTTCCTTTCTTTCCATTTCTTCCTTCACTATATATTCCTCTCTTTTTTCTCCTATAAAAGAAACAGTTAACTAACATTTTTTTTAATCAAAATCAGTTTCAGCTTTATCAATTGTACTTCCATGGCTGAGAGTTCGTTGAACCCCGATGCACCTGAATTCATCCCTAATCCCCCTCTGGCGCCACTGCCACGGCCACCGCCACCGCCAGGGCCACGACCACCGCCACCGCCAGGGCCACGGCTACGGCCACCACTTCGTCCTATGTATATGCTGCTTCCAGTGCATCAATTTCCGCCGGTGATGCTTCCAACACATCAATTTCTGCCGGTGATACTTTCAACGCATCCATATCCGCCGGCGCTTCAACCGCATCCATATCCTATCGTCGATTCACCGCCGCAGGAGAAAGTGCGACGACGTCGCCACCGTATGAATACTATTGCTACTAGAGTAAGAGGGATGGAGATACGGATAATTTTGGACGAAACTACCGTCATGATCAAGAATATCCCATTTCACTACAAGTAATTTATGATTTCATATTACTTTTTCCTTATATTTGAAATTGATTAAAGCAAAATTTAAATAGTACATTCCATATGATTATCTAATTAATTTAATTTTTCTTTTACAGCCGTGGATCGATGATGGAATTTCTAGACTATTTCTGCTTACAGGAGAATATAAAAGCGAGAGATTCAAATGGAGAAAATATTCATGTCTGCGCTTATGATTACTTGTATTTGCCTCTGCATTTCAAGTAATAATCTCGTGTAATTTTTTAATTTTTTTTAGTTGATGTGTATATATATATAGCAACTTCATTACTATATATTTTCATTTGCAGAAAGAATAGGATCAGAGGCTATGCACTTGTGAATTTCACCGATGAAAGAACTCTGTGGAAATTTTTTTTGGCTTTTAGTGACGGAGTGACAGCGTTTCCAAATTCTGCAAGGAGCGTTAAGATTTCCAGTGCGTATATCCAGGTGCGTAAATCTCAAATTTCAAATAAAAACAAGAAATTGTTTGTGATTTTTGACGTGGAATTTCTACCAATTAACAGGGAAAAAAAGATTTAAAGAGACGATACCAGTATGCAAGATTTAAGCAAGAAGCAATAGGGTTTAATCCTCCAAGAGACGGTTCTCACATCATTGCAAGTTGAAGTCACTCCAGATAAGCAAGCTTTGAGGGAAAATTTGAAGTCACTCTCATATAATTCACCCTTTGTTGTTGCATTTTTCGTTAGCGAAATCCACCATTAACAGGGGCTGTTACTCCTCTGATTTGCTATGAGACATTTCATTTGTTCTTTTACTCCTCTGTTTTCATATCACATGGATAATATGTCTACTACGTCTTTTCACTTTGAATTTTAGTTGCTATTTTAGCATGAATTTGATAAAGTGATGATCAAAATTAATATATTTGACAACGGAGATACTAAAGTTCAAAGCAAAAATGACAAAATATTTTTAACTAAAACTATGTTTTCAAAGTTCAAAGAATTGGAGCTTTAACTTTCGGCAAATTGGGCTTAATGAAAAATAATATACAATGTAATTCAGCATAATTTTGCATCTATTTATAGTAGAGAGAGTTGATTATTTTTGTTGAGCGCAGTAATTAAAAGAGGTTAAGAGTAACTAACTATGTAATCAAATGTATTTCTTTTGCGATACATACATGCATGATGAAATTGTACAGTGTCCCAATCATAAAAGGACCTATAATGAAAAATAATATACGATGAAAATCAATTTAATTTTGTATCTAAGTAGACCGAGTTGCTTATTTTTGTTGAGCAAAGTAATTAAAAGATGCTAAGAGTAACTAACTATTGCTTATTTTTGTTGAGCAAAGTAATTAAAAGAGGCTAAGAGTAACTAACTATTAAACAATTACTGAAAATCAGTTTAAGTTAGGTTTGTTACTCTATAGTTGGTTAAAATAGTTATAAACTGAATAGCTTATAAGCGATGTAATTAGAAACCAATACAATAATTAACTAAGATATTATCTCAAGAATCAAGATATAGAATACTTCCTTATCTTTTTTCTCTTCTTCTTCATCATCACTAACATTTGTGTTTAACTAATAAATTGTTGAATTATTAAGACGGGGATAATCAGTCGGCATGCCTGTTTGACAATGCTTGTTATATTTAATTATCTTTTTTTTTTTTTATAACTTTTTAATTTCTATTAAATTTAAAATTTGCATAAATATTTTTTTATAAATCATGATAATTGATAATTTAAAATATTTTTTTAAAAAAAACACATAAATAATTTAATTACTTATAAAAATTTATTGATTCACAAAATTAATCTATTTGTACCACATAAACGGAATAAAATAAATAATGTGTATTATTTAATCTGAAACAACATAAAGTATGATAAATCTCAATAATTAACAACATTTGTTTGACTCTTAAAACTTTATCAGAAATTACTACAAAAAAAAATAACATATATTATTTAAAAATGACATAAAAAATATTATACATTACAATCAATAATAATTAAAAATATTTAAAAATTATATTAAAATTTAACTCTCTAATTCTATCTATATCACAATCAATAATAATTAAAAATATTTAAAAATTATATTAAAATTTAACTCTCTAATTCTATCTATATCACGTTAAAGAACACAAAAAAATATCGTGTCTAAACTTTAAGGCAACATGGACTTTATTTGCACCCCATTGTACGAGATAATTTGCTGCGCAATTTAAATTCTTGATACATTTTAAATAAATTTTATACTAATTTTCTAATTTCTGTTCATTGTATTTATTTTGTAATACACATGATGGAATTGCACAATATCCCGATCATAAAATGACCTATAACAAAAAATAATATACAACGAAAATCAATTTTTGTATCTATTTTGTTGTAGAGAAAGTTGATTATTTTTGTTGAGCGAAGTAATTCAAAAATGCTAAGACTACCTAACTATGTAATTAATTAGTTAAGTTTGTTACTCTATAGTTAGTTAAAACAGTTACATGATCAATGTAATTAGGAAATCAATACAATAATTAACTAAGATATTATTATTATCCAAAGAATCAAGATGTAGAATTCCCCTTTTATCTTTTTACTCTTCTGTTTCATCATTAGTAACATTCAGATTTACTAAATTCTTGAATTATTTATATTCTATAATTTCATTATTTGTGAATTAATAGTTAAATTTTAAATTCAACGATAAACAAACAAAAATAAAGTGAATTCGATAATGATAATAGTCATAAATAATATTATTATTTCACTTTAGTATTTAATAACTCAAAAATATAATTGACACGTTATAATTTTTATCATTTCAAATTCATATTACATAAAACTTCATTTTCAATTCTCAATTTCTCTCTATTTCTTTTCCTATAAAAGAAACAGTTAACCCAATACTTTTTTTTCAAAATCACTACAAGCTTTATCAATTGTACTTCCATGGCTGATTTTCCTGAGAATTGGTTGAACCCGCATCCAATGCATCAATATTTGTCTGTTCCCACTGTGCCACCGCCACCACCACTGCATCCTCCTACGTATGTGAACTGCCCGCTTCCATTTGCACGTGAGCAATATCAGACGGTGATGACTACAAGGCGTCAATTTCAGCCGGCGCTTCCACCGCATCAATATCCGCCGGCGCTTCAACCACTTCCTCCTCCCGTCAATTCACTGCCGCGGGAGAATGTGCTCCCACGTTGGAATGTTCCTCCTATAAGACGTCAAACGCTGCCGGCGGTGCAGCCTCCATATCCGCCGGCGCTTCAACCGCTTCCTCCTCCTCCTACCGTCAATTATGATAAAACTACTATCCTGATCAGGAATATTCCGTTTAGCTACAAGTAATTTATAATTTTTTGCTTCTTTAAATGTTCCTATTACCTTTTGCCTTATTTGGAAGATTTAATAGTTTCACATCATTATCTAATTTAATTTAATTTTTCCTTCTACAGCCATCAACGGATGATACATTTTCTAGACTATTTCTGCTTACAGGAAAATGTGAATGCAGAAAATACCCATTTATTCGCTTATGATTACTTGTATTTGCCTTACGATAACAGGTGAGTAATAATTATAGGTTGTTAATTCCTTCAGTACTATTAGCTTTTATTTTATTTTTTTTCCCATTCTGCAGAAACAATAAGATCAAAGGCTATGCAATTGTGAATTTCACCGATACAAGAAGTCTGCGGAAATTTATTTGGTCTTTCTGTGACGGAGAAAAAGTGTTTCCAGGTTCTAAAAGGCGCGTTGATTTTACCATTGCGTATGTCCAGGTGCGTGAAATGTTAAAATAAAAGAAGAAATTGTTAATTAAGTTTGTGATTTTTGATATGGAATTTCTACTGATTATTGACAGGGAAAAAATGCTTTAGTGAATACCTACCTACATGCGCCAGAAGCAATATGTTTTAATCCTCCAAGAAATGGTTATTAACAAGTTTTAATTTCTCAGATCAGGTGATGAAATCCACCCTTTGTTGTAATTTTCGTTTACGAAATATGAACAAGTTTGAGTATAGCCATTAACAGGGGCTATGAGACATGTGAATTGTGCTTTAACTACTCTGTTTTCATATCACAGAGATAATATGTCTACTAGTTTTCACTTTGAATCTTATATGTTTAGATTAATTTAATTTGTAATCTTTTGTATTAATATAATAAAGTCTATCAAAATTAATATATTTGACCCAGTGAAATACTAAAGTTTAATCCAAAAATATTTTTTTTAAACAAAAAAAGTGTTCGAGTTACTTTTTAACTTTCGACAAACTAGGGTTTAGAACATTGTATAAGTTTCAAGTCATGACTAATTATTGTAGCTTCAATTTCCACAAAAGAGACTTTAGAAAATTATCTTGATATTAATTTTTCACGTATTAAACTTCAGAGAATATATGAGGGTTTGTGTTTATAAACACAAAATACAATCTAAAAAATCAAATTATATTTTTAAAGAAAACTTCAATTTTATCTCACATGGTCAAATAGAGTGATCGAGATCAAGATTAAGATTAAATTTAAAACAGAAGTGAATACTTTTCAATTTATTTGGGTTTAATTCAAATCTTGCTAGATTGAAAAACACTCTAATACTATTTTATTTCTCATTAGTGTTATTTGAACATTGAAACTGTACTTTAAAATGAATGAAATTCGGCATTCTTCTCACATTTTTTCCTTTTTAGAGGAAAAGAAATCGACTTTGTTTATTAATATGATGCATATAAAATTAAAGAGTTAATCAAACGTTAATATTAATTTTAAATAATTTAAATTGTTAATTGTTAACTACGGCAATTTTTTGTGTTTTAAAATTTTAAATTACTAATTATTTATGGTATGATTTGTAATACCTTTGATAAAATTTTAAATTCAATTATTTTTTTATTTTTGAAATATTCCTAATTATTAATTACTATAATTTATTGAATTTTTTTCAAGTATAAAAATATTAAATACAATAACATTAAAATACAGTAATATTAAATCATAAAATATCCAAAAAAATATCGAAATTATCTTTCGGTGGACAGGCATGCATGTTGACCTCTTGCATGTATCACATATAGTATTCCCTCTTATAGTATAGTAAGTATATACATATATTATAAGTAATACATTTCAAAATCAAATTACTTATGAATTAGCATGACAAATAAATTCTTAAATTGAAAGCTATACTAATATCATAAAAAAAATATTTACACTTAATTATAAGATGATCACATTTCTACTATTTTATATTGCTGTAGTTTCTTCTTTTTCATACAGGAAAATACTCAAGTACCTCCTCAACCTATGCCCGAAATCTCAGAGACACACTTATACTATACTAAGGTCTTATTACCTCTGAACTTATTTTATATGTAATTTTCTACCCCTTTTTAGCCTACGTGGCACTAGTTCGAAAAAAAATCAATCATCGTTGGGCCCACAAGATAGTGTCACGTAAGCTAAAAAGGGGTAAAAATTTATTAATAAAATAAGTTCAGGGGTAATAGGACCTTAGTATAGTATAAGTATGTCTCTGAGATTTTGGTCTACTTGGACATTATCCCTTTTCATACAGAAATATCAAGTTTCGACCCTTTTTCTCTATTTTTTTTTTGTGACCAAAGATTGATACGTTGTGACGTAAAAATAATAAATAATTCTCGTGGATATTTTTAGTTTTGAAAAAAGACACTCTTTATATTGTATTGTTTTTTTATTGAATTTATAGAGAACTTTTCAAAGTAACGAAATCACACACACAATAAATGAACTTGAAAGACTTAATTCTGCAGCATAATTTAAATTAATTTTAATCTTTTGTTAAACTTTCTATTCAATGTTAATTGTGCATTATTTTTTTTCTGCCATACTTAGCAAACCAATCGATCATATGTATTTGTGTAGAGATATACATGATAAAGTTGCACAATATCCAAATCGATTTATAATAAGAAATAAATATACAACGGAGATCAGTTAGTTATGTTAGTTCCCGATTAACAGAGGCAAACTGAAGCTAACTACGTGATCAATTAGTTATGTTAGTTACTGATTAACGGTATAATTTGTAAAACTAGTTACAACTAAAAAACTTATAAGCAGTGTAATAATGAACTGTATGGGTGTACATCAGCTGGTTCGGTTCGATTCTGTGTATTATATGTTTGATTTATTAGTTTTTAGTTTTTAAATATGCTAATTCGATAATAAATTAATAAGATATTTCTTATTGATTTTTCGTTTTATCTGTTTTTGATAATTATCGATTCGATTTTCAGTTTAACCAATAATAAAATATCCGTCAAATATTATATAACTTCTTACTTATCTAAATATAATATAAAGGTTATAATTACATGTCACCGCCAATACATAGTATGAGATTCTTTATATTAATCAAATTACAACCTTTACAAATTTGCAAATGCTACAACCTACAATTACAAACTAAAACTAAAATCAAATAGTCTAACAAGACTAAAACTAAAATTAAATAACACCTTTACATTAGTCTTTAGATTTTTAGTAAACTATAAAAATTAGTAAAGCATCCTAGTGTGAAGTAGATAGAGTACTAATAATTTTATATAGTTATAGTGTCTAGTTATATATTAAATTATTAATATTTAATTAGTAGGGAGAATAAAATAGTAAATTATTACCGTCTTATTGAGTTATCGATTTACTTTATCACTAGATATCGAACAAATAATCTGATAACTTTTTCTCATAAACTCATTAAAAATCCAATAACTCAATAACAATAATCTAATATTACTTTTTCGATTTAATTTATCGGACGGTGTGGATATATATATATGTATAACACATCTGGATGTACTAACTTGTTGAATTCACTATGTTCTAACATTTTGTTACTTTGTAAATTAATAATTTAATAAATAATTTGAATTTTAAACTCAACGATAAACGAACAAAATGAGGCGAGTACGTAGTAAAACTTCTAAATTCAGATTCATATAGTAACTGTTTAGTTGTAACTGTTTCTTTCGTTACATAATTTCTTCCTTCGCCATCTATTCAATTCTCAATTTCTCTCTTCCTTTAATTTTTTCCATATAAAAGAAACAGTTAACCTACCACTTTTTTTCAAAATCACTACCAGCTTCATCAATGGCTGATGCTCCTGAGAATTCGTTGAACCCACATGCACCTGAATATATCCCTATTACCACTCCGACTCCGCCACCACCACCGCCTCCGCCGCCGCC
This sequence comes from Solanum lycopersicum, assembly GCF_036512215.1. Classification (NCBI taxonomy): domain Eukaryota; kingdom Viridiplantae; phylum Streptophyta; class Magnoliopsida; order Solanales; family Solanaceae; genus Solanum; species Solanum lycopersicum. The sequence goes on from NC_090800.1 coordinate 93,068,617, forward strand.
ACCGCCTCATCCTACACATTTGCTTCTTCGACGACGGGGTCAGTCTCTGCCGGTGATGCTTCCAACGCATGCAGCTTCGACTGCACTTCCGCCGCCTCTTCCGCCGCTTCTTCCTCTTCCGCGGCCTCGGCCTCTTCGGCCGCTTCTTCCTCTTCCGCCGCTTCTTCCTCTTCCTACCGTCGATTCTTGGCGAACTACTGTCATGATGAAGAATATCCCATCTCACTTCAAGTAATTTTTAGTTTAATATTACTTTTTCCTTATTTGGAAGTTGATTAAAATATCATTATCGATCTAATTAATTTAATTTTTCTTTTACAGCCGTAAAAAGTTGATTAAATTTCTAGACAAGTACTGCTCACTGGAGAACGAAAAAGCGAGAGATTTAAATGAAGAAAATCCTCATGTCTTCGCTTATGATTTCTTGTATTTGCCTACGAATTTCAAGTAATAATTAATCTTGTGTAATTACTTTTTCTTGTGTTTTTGATTTGCAGTGTAATTAATCTCTTTTATTTTTTGCATTTGCAGAGCAACGACCAACCCAGGCTATGGATTTGTGAATTTCACCGATCACAGAACTCTGCCAAAAATTTTTAAGCATTTTAATGAGAGAGCAATAAAGTATCCAAATTCTGCAAGGAACGTTCGGATGGACATTGCGAATATCCAGGTGCGTGAATGTTAAATGCAAAGAAGAAAATGTTAACTTAGTTTTTTGATTTTTGATTGTGGAATTATTAACAGGGAAGAATTGCTTTAGTGAACCGATACGAGAATACAACATTTGTGAGTAAATCTGAAGAGTGTCTTCCAGTTGTGTTTAATCCTGCAAGAAATGGTTCTGGGGAAACAGTGCAAGTGATTACTGTGGGCAAATTTCAAGCCGTTCCAGATATTCCCATCGATTGATTTTAGTAATTGAATAGCAGTCTGTTGTATTTTTCCTTTACCAAATAAACAAGTTGATCTATAAGACATTTCATTTGTCCTCTGTTTTCGTATCACATGGATAATATGTCTACTACGTCTTTTCACTTTGAATTTTAGCATGAATATAATAATGTGATGATCAAAATTAATATATTTGACAAGTGAGATACTAAAATTTAATGCAAAAATAACATTTTTTTAAAAAAAAAGACAAAAACAATGTTCGAGTGACTTTTTAAGTTAGAAAGAATTTAAGCTTTAACTTTCGACAAATTAGACTCTAGAACATTATCTAACTTTCTACAAATGAGACTTGAGAAATTATTCTCAAGCTGAACTTTTATGGCTTAAACTTAAAAAAATATATGAAGGCTTCCGTTTTCGAACATAAAATATAATTAATTTAAATTATGTGTTCAAATAAAACTTTAATTTCATGACATAATTTTACCTCACATCTTCAAATAGAATGATCGAAGATCGACATTCAAATTAAATTTAAAAAAAATAGATGTTTTTCAATTTACTTGTTCAATTCAAATCTTACTAGATGGAAAAACACTCTAATAATATTTTATTTTATTATTATTGTGATTTAAACTTTAAATCTTACTTCAAAAAATATATACATATCAAATTCTAATTTACTTATGAATTATCATGACAAATAAAACTTTAAATTAAAACTATACTAATAAAAATTTCATTATTGTGATTTGAACCTTTTAACTCTAGGTTTTTTCTAACAAAATAAATGAACTTTAATGAATCAGGACTTATTTACCCCTTATGTCCGAAATGTTATGCAGCACTATTTAATCGTTTGGAACAATGTTTTAAACAAATATAAACTATTTTTAAATTTCTATAACTATTTTTAAATTTCTATTAATATATTTTTTCCGATATACATAATGAAGTGTCCAAATCAATGATAAAGGCTTATAATAAGAAGTAATATACAGTTTAGTGATCAATTAGTTAAGTTAGTTATTGTATAACTATAACAGTATAATTTATTAAACTAGTTAGTTACAAATAAAAAGATTTTGAACTGTTCCTTTTGGTGGTAACTGTTTCTTTCTTCATACTTCTTCCTTCACTATATATTCAATTCAATTCAATTCTCAATTCTCTCTCTTTAATTTTTTTTCATACAGAAGAAACACTTTATGTCAAAATCACTAGCAGCTTTATCAATTGTATACTTCCATGGCTGGTGCTCGTTATAGTTCGTTGAACCCACATGCACCTGAGTATATCCCTATTACCCCTCTGCCACTGCCTCTTCCTACCATCGATCCACCGCCGCCGCAGAATGTTCATCCTATACTAAAAGGGCACGAAACAACTGTCAAGTTGGAGAATATCCCACTTCACTACAAGTAATTTTCAATTTTTTGCTTCTTCATGTTAATTTTTCCGATTCTCTAGTTCCATATCATTAATTTGATTTTTCCTTAACAGCCGTAAAAAGTTGATGGATTTTCTAGACGATTACTGCTTACTGGAGAATCAAAAGGCTAGAGATTCAAATAAAGAAAACCCTCATGTCTTCGCTTTTGACTTCGTGTATTTGCCTATGAATTTCAAGTAATAATTAATCCTGTGTAATTACTTTTTCTTGAGTTTTATTTGCAGTGTACTATTATTAACTTTAATCTTTTATTTTTGCATTTACAGATGGACGGGCATAGAAGGCTATGGATTTGTGAATTTCACCGATCACAAAACTCTGTTAAAGTTTTTTAGGGATTTTAGTGAGAGAGCGAAAACGTATCCAGATTCTGAAATAAGCGTTCAGATGTCCATTGCGGAGATGCAGGTGAGTGAATGTTGTTAAATTTTTTAAAAATTTAATAACAAATGTCTGTAATTTTTGATGTGAAATTATTAACAGGGCAAAAATGCTTTAATGGAACGATTCAAGTCTGAAAGGTTTCTGTTTGAATCAGACGAGTTTCATCCAGTTTCGTTTAATCCTGCAAGAAATGGTTCTAGGGCATCAGTGAAAGTGAATTCTGTGGGGATATTCCAACTTCGAATTAATCCCACTGATTAACCAAGTTTTTTGAGTATCTGTGTTGTACAAGCTAGCTTTGCAGGGGAGAAGTAATTGAATAGAAATCTCTCAGATCTATTGAATGGTATTTTTCGCTTTACCAAATAAACAAGTTTGAGTATAGCCATTAATTAGCAGAAGTTGCTGCTAATCTGATATGCTTTGATTTGGTTCCTCTGCTTGCATTACATATTTTATTATGTCTACTAGTTTTCAGTTTAGATTTTATATGTTTGATTAATTAAATTTGTGATATTAATCTGATTATGATCAAAATTAATATATTTGACACTTGAGATACTAAAGTTAGATGCAAAACTGACAAAATATTTTTAACTAAAACAATGTTGGGTTCACTTTTGAAGTAACTTCAAAGAATTGGAGTTTTCGTATACGGCAAATTATTATAGCTTCAACTTCCGCAAATGAGACTTCAAAACATTACTCTGAGTTGAACTATTACTACTTAAATTTCAGAATATATATGAGGTTTTACTTTTGTGAGCAAAATTTCAATTATCATCATATATGAGTTAATTTAATGACTTGACTACGTTTCACATGGCTAAACAAGCCTTAAAAAAATGAATTTAGTTATGTGAGGAAGACAAAAGTGTGATTGAGATCAACATTCAAATCAAATTTAAAATAAAAGCCAATATTTTTCGATTTATTTGGGTTCAATTTTATTATTGAAATGGAAAAACTCTTTTACTAATTTGTTTTTCAAATAACTATTTTAATTTTCAATTATGATTGTTTTATAATATTAAAAGATATTTACGCTTGTAACTAGAACAATGTTCGAGTGACTTTTTAAGTTCAAATAATCGGAGCTAACGTTCAGCCAATTAGACACTAGAACACTATCTGATTAAGTTTTAAGTCAAAGAGTCAAGACGTATTATTGTAGATTCAATTTTCATGAATGAAACTTTAGAAAATTATTTTGAAGCTGAACTTTAATAAATAACTTTAAAAAGTTATATTTCTTCTGTTTCAAAAAGAATGTTTCTATTTCCTTTTTAGTTTGTTTCAAAAAGAATGAGACTCATTTTCTTTTTTGGCAACATTTTAAATTTAATTTTTTACGTGGCATGTTTAAAATAACAAGATTAAAGGGCATTTTCGTACATTTGACATAATTTTAATTTAGAACCACAAGATTAAAAAGTCTTTTTTTTGTTTAACTCCGTTCGAAGTCAAACTAGGCCCATCCTTTTTGAAACGGATGAAGTATTATTTTTAGAATTATTAAATTAAATCATAATATTATCATAAATTTTGATAAAATAATAATGAGGTTAATGTTACTATCTTTTTAATCAAATCTACAAATAAATTATTCTTTATAATTTTTTAAAAAAAATTAAAGCAAAAGTATAAATATCTAAATAAAAATATTAACCTAATTGTTTTGAATTCGGACTCTCTTTAATTTTAAATTATATTTTTTAATTAATTTTTATTGGCCCACGGGCCGACTCTACAGAGGTATTTATGTAGCCTCAATAATCAGCAGACTTATTCAGACCGGGCTAAAAACTCTCTCTCAAATGAGCTTCAAAAATCGTAACCCAACTCTATTAAATTTCTAATTAGGCCAGTTCGGCTCAACAGGCCTAATCCATATTGACGATTCTACATCGGAGATCAGTTACATTGTGTATAATAAATCAGAATTAGCCTCTATTGAATTAAAAATTGAAATATTTGCTTAAGAATGAGTAACGTCCATTTCATCATAACCATTCCTTTTCAAAATGAATATAATCAGCTAATGCTAAAACATAAGAAGAAATAAAATACCGTTTCGAATTTAAAATTCATACAAATTTATCTTTAATAGTTAATATTTCATATATTTTAGTATAATTATTATGACTAATAATACATTATACAATATTTATAAATATATTAATTTTATTTAGAAAAACAATAAAAATTTACTGTGCAATTTCTAGTGAAATTTAAATCGATTTGATTAAAAAAAACTAAATAAGTAGTTCTTCCTGTTTTCCATTGAAGTATCCTACTTTTCTCGAAAAATAAATTTCTTTTGGTGCCTTCAAATTTCTCTCTCTCATGTGTTGAACCCGCATGCACCCGAATATATCCCTGTTTCCACTCTGCCACCGCCACTCCCTCCTTCTCCGTGTGTGCTGCTTCCACTGCCTCCATTTCCACCGGCGATGCTTCCACCTCATCCATTTTCTCCGGCGATGATTCTACCCCATCCATTTCCGCCGGCGATGCTTCAACCGCTTCCTCCTACTACTACCGTCGATTTACCGCCACAGGAGAATGTGCGACCACGTCGCAGCGTCGGCATATTCCTCCTAAACTAGGAGGGCTGGTGAAACACGGTGTGATACCTATAAGTTCAACACATGAGAACAAAACTACTGTAATGATAAAAAATATACCATATCACTATAAGTAATTTTTTAAACTTTTTTTGCTTCTTTTATTGTTCATAATAATTTTGAAGTTGATTAAAACAAAATTTAACCGTCTGAATCTCTAGTTCCATATCATCATCAATCTAATTAAATTTCATTTTTCCTTTACAGCCGTGAAATGTTGATGCAATTTCTAGACGAGTACTGCTTCCTGCAGAATCAAAACGCGAGAAATTCAAACGGAGAAATTTTTCATGTCTTCGCTTATGATTTCTTGTATTTGCCCATGGATTATAAGTAAATAATCTGGTTTAATTAATTTTGTTGTGTTTATTTGCAGGCAAACTACAGAAACTACTTCAGTACTATTAGATTATCTTTTATTTTTGAATTTGCAGAAACAATAGGAGCATAGGCTATGCATTTGTGAATTTCACCGATCACATCACAGAACTCTGTGGAATTTTTTTGGGCTTTAATTAACAAACTAAACGTGTTTCCAGGATCTTTAAAGAGTGTTGAGATTGTCACCGCGAAGATCCAGGTATGTGATTGTTAAATTTCAAAAATAAAGGTATAAATTATGTGTGAATCAGAAAGGTTTCTACCAGTTTGGTTTAATCCTTCGAGAGATGGTTACGGGGAATGGGTGCAAATGATTACTGTAGGGGCATTATAAAGTCACTCCAGAAAACCGATCGATCGATTTTAGGGTTTACATATGTGGGGAGATAGTAATCTGAATTCCCTTCTAGGTTGATTATTCAATTTCATTGCACTTGCTAAAACAATAAAAAACAGCAAACAAAAACCTATTTTAATTACATATTCTCTGTATCAAAACTTGGCACCTTCTTGCTTTTCGTGATCCTGTGTCGGATAAAATAATGTTCAGTATAGCCTAGCAGGGATGTTACTCCTCTAGTATATATATTATTGACACATTAAAGAAGTTTATTTGGGCTGTTACTCATTGAATAGAGAAATAATGGAGGTAAACGTATAATTCGTGCCCCAAATGTAGAGGTTAAAAAACACTTTATCATCAAGGACCTAAAATAAGAAATAATGCACACTAGAGATTAGTTTAACTTTGTAAAAATACATGAGAATCAACCTCTACTAGCAGAGTAGAGAGATTTGATTTTTTTATTATTCGTAAATCACCTATGTATTTCACTTGTGTATAATCATAATGCACGATTAGCTTAAAATGTTTTCTCTATCATTTACTAATTCAAATATAATTTTGTTTTTTTTAATAAAAAAAATAGCTTAATTGTAGTTCTACATTCAAAACTACTAGCAAAATTTGTAAATTACTTATCTATCAACTTTCAAATTTAAGAGACAAGTGCGTTATTTTTCACTTTATTTTGGTTCGATCCCAATCTTATTAAAGGGAAAATAATTTTTAATTACAATAAATGTTCTCATTCTTTGTGATTTAGACTTGAATTTTTTTTAAGAGTAAATATTGAAATCCGTCTACTTCATCACGTTCTTTCCTTTTCAAAATGAATAAAATTTGACTTACATAATATCTTCATAAATTAGTCACCAAAATAGATAGCTCTTTTAAATAAATTTATGAAAAACAAAATATATAAACTTACTATAATAAATTTGTTTTTTGCAATTAATATAATTTTTTTACTCTATATAATCTAGACATTGTCTTCCTCTTTTTTATTGCAGTATTATCCTGCCTTTTATGTTAGTAATTGTGACTGCCTCTTTCATTTATCTGTTCAAATCTGTATCACTTTTTCATATATAAAAGAAACAACCAAACAGTTTTTTTTCTTCAAAATTACTTCAATTTTATCAATTGTACCTCCATGGCTCCTGTTCGTAAGAGCTTGTTGAACCCGGATGCATCCGAATATATACCTATTTCCACTCCGCCACCACCTCCTCCTCCTCCTACCGTTGATTCACCACCACGGGAGAATGTGCGATCGCCATCGGTGGAACACCCGTGGTTGAACATTCCTCCTAGATTGATTAATGATTATGTCTCTAGAACAAAATTTTCTCCATCCATTAAGGGAATCAGAGGTGAAGAGTGGTCGAAAAACGATGGCCCGACGAAATACAGATACAGTGTTATACCTATAAGAAGGAGCCATAAGAACGTGACTACTATCGTGATTAAGAATATTCCATATGACTACAAGTAATTTTAATCTATTTAATTGTTCAGATTACTTTTTCTGGGATGGTGATTATAACAAAATTTAATGGTTTGACTCTCTAGTGGCATAAATTTGATGACTAATTCATTTCATTTTTTTGGTACAGCCGTGAAATGTTGATGCGATTTCTGGACGAGCATTGCTTACTGGAGAATCAAAAAGCTAGAGATTCAAATGGAGAAAATACACATGTGTTTGCTTATGATTTCTTGTATTTGCCTATGGATTTCAAGTAAATAATTATTTTTCATGTGTTTATTTGCACTAAAAGTATCGTCACTTCAGTACTATTAGCTTTTCTTTTCTTTTTTAAAATTTTTCATTTGCAGAAGCAAGATGAACAAAGGTTATGCATTTGTGAATTTCACCGATGAGAGAACTGTGTGGAATTTTTTTGAGGCTTATGACAAACTAAATGTGTTGCCGGGATCTACTTGGAGGGTTAGGATTGTTACTGCGAAGATCCAGGTGCGTGAATGTTAAATTTCTAAAAAATAAACCAATTGAATTTGTGATTTTTTATGTGAAAATTCTATTACTACTTAACAGGGAAAAGAGGCTTTGGTGAACCATTTCAAGAATACAAGATTCAGATGTGAATCAGAAGAGTTTCTGCCAGTTCAGTTTAGTCCAGCAAGAGATGGTTCTGGGGAATCGGTACAAATGATTAGTGTTGGTAAATACAAAGTCACTCCATCTTGTTCAGATATTCTCAAGAAACCCTAACTTTAATTTAGGGAGATGGTAGAACAAATTGAGGGGTGGAATAATGGCACCTAAGTTATTTATGACACATCATTTGCCTTTCTATTCTTGCTTGAGTTGAGGATGTTAGAGGCAATAATTTATGCAGTTATTCGAAGACAAAAGTTCGAATTAGCCTGTCAGGTGAATGCAGATAGTGAATGTAGGTTTTCTAGCGTCTTAATTGTTTCTAATTTGTGTTGGTGATTATCGAAAAATGATTGATGTTGAAAGTGAAGTTTTTAAAAGTTATGAATTGAAAATTATGTCAACTCATCGGGGGGAAAGTTTGGATTCAATTTTTACGGTAATAATTATGGGGGAAATTGAAACTAATGGGGAAGTTACGTACTCCTTTCCTATTTACTATCAATTTTTTCTTCGTATTTATTCCTAATTATTTGTTTATTTTGATAAATTAAGAAAAAATAATTTTTTATTATTATATCCTCAATTAATACTTTAAAAAAGATGAAATTTTTTGAAAATATTAAATTTTTAATTTATCTATTTCATAATTAAAATGAGTAAAACGGTAAATTCACTATGTCAATAATTGATTTTTAATAAGTGTGTCAATTTAAAATAGGACAAGTAATTAAGAACTGAAGGAATGCTTAACAAGTTTATTAGAAAGTCGAATTAGTCATTTTTATATAAATTTTTATGTCAATAAAATCGATTGAATAATCTCAATTAAAAATGAAATTGCACGTGTTTATGAATTTAACTAACATGGAAATTAAATTGCACTCCCACCGTTAATAAGTCGTATAGCTAATGAAAATCATTCACATCATTGACATACATCAGAACAAAACTACTTTGTTATTTTTTGAAGTTAAATAACTCTCCCGAAATCATTCACATCGTTGACAAAAACCAGAACAAAACAAGAAGAACAAAATTTGATTCAAATTATTTAATCGATTAGTAAATATATTGGGTAATTTATTTTAGAACACAAAAGAAACATATCAGTGATTTATCATATCATATATCCATCCATGGAAAGAAAATATATTTCAAATGATTTTCATATTACTTTTTACTTTGAAATTTATTATAATTTTAATACTGAAAAACACTATTGGTTATTGTTTGATACTATCAGGATATATAGGCGTAAATAATTTAGGATATAAATCTATTAAAAATTAATAGTTTGTGTTGAGTCCAATTTTGAGTAAATAGTTTCATTAATTGGTCTAATTTATGTAGTTTTTCCAAAGATCAAATGGTTATCAACAAATATTAACGTAATGATATGGATAAATTTCTCAATTTCAAAATTAAAAAATGCATATTCAAACATTTTTTACTTAAATAAATCTCACGTAACATAAAATTTAATTAATATAAAAACATTTTACAGGTTACATAAATTTAAAATAATTTAGAACATGAATTTTGAAATTTCGATGGTTAAACAGCAATAAAATAGTAAATTTTATGAAGAAAATGAACATTTAAGTGGTTCACTTAAAAAAAAAAGAGTAGAAAATGGTTCACACACAAGAAGAATACAAAAAGTGAACAAGAAGAATACAAAAAAGAAAGATTTAGGCATATGAAGGGAGGGTGGGGTGTTGCGAGAATCGAACTCACGACCTCTCGCACCCGAAGCGAGAATCATACCACTAGACCAACCTAATTATATTATTTATTTTTAATATTCACACGATTCGAACTAAGAAAACAAAGTATTTTAATTTTTACAATAAGAAAACAAATACTTTAATTTTTACAATGAACTCGAACAAAAACATATATATTTCATTCAATTATAAACTCTTAATTAATTAATTAGCTTATAGCAACATCATAAATATGAATTATGATGAGTTACTTTAAATTACATTTTTTTTAAAAAAATAATTCTTATATCATGTAATAAAGTAGGGATAATGCATAAACATGTCATTTAATTTTACCTCATTTTATATTTATGTTCTCCAATTTTGAGTGTACACAAGTAGACATTTAAATTTGTATACAATTGTTTAAAGGGAAACTTTCACATATAACCACTTAAAAATAACCTAATTACTTTTCGTAGCTATAGTTTGATAATTACAATTCGTAGCTACATGTTATATGGAGGAGAGAGACTGGGAGAGAGAAGAGAGAGATGAGAGACGGGGGAAAAGAGTGGGAGATAGGTGAATTGTATATGTATATTGGTTAGACAATTGTATATTATACATATGTATTAGTATATACGGTAAGAGAGATTGGCACAGAGGAGAGAGGCGAGCGAGACTGGGAGAGAGAGGAAAGATACGAGCGAGATCGAGAGAGGGAGAAGAGAGGCGAGTGAGAGAGGGGCAGAGGGTGAGAGAAAGGTGAATTGTATATGTATATAATTGTATATTGTACATTTGTATACATGGCAAGCGAGATTGGGAGAGAGAGGAGAGAGGCGAGGGAGAGAGGGCAGAGAGTGGGAGAGAGGTGAATTGTATATGTATATAGGATAAAATATTATATATTATACGTATATATTTGTATATCCTGACGAATTATACATATACGAACATAACTAATTATGCAAATTCGAAGTCAGCCTATGTAATTAATGTATAATATTAGCCGCGAGTGGTAATTATCGCAAAATATAGTTACGATAAGTAATTAAATAGTATAAATTTGTTTAGTCGCGTAATTTTCCCTTATTTAAATAGACATACATCCTATATAACAATTTGTGTCCTACATGTGTAATGTGTAAATTGTGTTCTACATGTGTACAATTTAAAACTTATTTGTGCATATTTGAAGTTTAAAATTTGAGAATATAAATATAAAATGAAGAAAATTTGAGAATATAAATATAAAATGAAGAAAAATTAAAAGGAGTATTATGCTATAAACTAATTACATAAATTAGAAAGAGGGAGTTAAATATGAAAAAAGAATTACTAAGGAAAATGATGTCGCTGCATTGAGCAAATGAGTAGTGTAATGTTATCTTCTTCCTCTTCCTCCATGGCTCTCCATCGCCTGCTCCGACCCGCTCCCATCCTTTCTTTCTCCTTCCTTAAGCAATCTCTCTCTCTTCTTCCCCATCAAACGACGTCACTTCATCCCATCATCAACAATTCTCTTTCCTCCTTCCCCTCTCTTCGGACCCATACATCAATCTTCCTTCGTTCTAGAACTTTCTCTAACCTTCCAATTAGCTGTACCTCTCAATCTCTCTTGGAATCTTCTGAGGATGTGGAAGATGAGGAAATTGTAAAACAAAATGAAGAAGTGACTGCCCCCAGGCCTAGTGAGTCTGAGAGAAAAATATTAAGGGCGAAATTGCCGAACCTGACTGTGAAAGAGAAGAAAGAATTGGCATCCTATGCACATAGTTTAGGGAAGAAGCTAAAGAGCCAACAGGTTGGCAAATCTGGTGTTACTGATACTGTGGTCATGGCTTTAGAGGAGACTCTTGAAGCTAATGAGCTTCTCAAGGTACATTGTCTCAAATTTTTGTTGTTGGCATACAATTTGCTCAAACAACTGGCCAACTATTTAGGGTTTAGGGTTTATATTGAATTGTTAGGTTGGAAAGTCTATCTTCAAATCCGTGCGAATTTTTTTTTCTGTTGTTGCCAAATTGGCCTTCAAATTTTTAGCCAACATTTGGTTTTTGTATTAGATTTGGGCTTCAAACTTTTAGCCAACATTTGGTTTTTGTATTAGATTTTGAAAATTTATCTTCAAATATATCTTTGGCCATGATATTTGAATATTTTTTCAAGTTTCCAAAATATTGGCTCGCACCAGTTTTGGTATTCTTTGGACTTCCATAAATAAAACTTCAACTTCTTTTTCCAAGTAAAACGCCGGTACAAACGCAACTTCAGAAGCTCAATTTTTTATATTTCAATTTCAAAATCTATGGTCGAAGGGGGCTAATTGTGCTGAACAGTGACTTTTTAACAAGTGTAGATGATTTTTATGTTTGATAAGTAACAAGTAGAGATGATATACTAGTAAAATGGTAAAAAAGTTGGTGATTAATTTTGCTGTGAATCTTACTTAGGCATATTGTTCGAACGGTGGAACTGTTTATGCTGGCCTGCCATTTTAGTTTGTTGATATTGTACATTGTAACAAGTATGTAATTAGATTAGTGATATTGATCTTGCTAAATGGTTTCCTGTGTTATAGTTCCTTCCTCTGTTGCTTAAAGTTTTTTTTAGCTGAAATCATGAAAGCATGGAACTCAAATTCGCGCAAACATATTACGAATAGTTATAACTTTAATGAGATAGCATTTATTGAATGTTTATAAGTTATTGAGGTTAATAATTCTGGTTACTAGCAACAGAAGAGGGAAAATTGTGTTGCTAGTTATGCTTGTGACGTTAAATTAGTGATTGGTTAAATCTGTTTAACGATAGTTGTATTAGCACTTAGGAGTGTGAGAAATATTGATCAATATGTCAAGGCTAAGCAGGTTTAGCAAGAACTCATTTTTATCAGGTATGTGCCTTGTGCTGGTAAAAGTGCCAAATGTTCAAATTGATTATAATAAGTTGATCTGCTGATGAATCCTCCTTTCATGGTGGGACATGAATAGAGCTTAATTTACTTCAACTAAGGTGAAATCACGGTTTCAGCTCTGTTGATGAAAAGTCACGATTATTTCTTGGCGATGTGTTTAAGTTTTGGTTAATGTGATAAAAAGCATTGGTCTTGTGTTTGTTTTTTATGCCTTCATTGTTATATGCAGCTCAAAATACATGGTACCTGTCCCGGAGGAGAGCTGGATGATGTTGTAAAGCATTTGGAAGAAGCAACTGGCTCCGTGGTTGTTGGTCAAATTGGTAGGACTGTGATTCTCTACCGTCCAAGCCTGACAAAAATGAAAGCTGAAGAGAAGAAGAAACAGGCTCAAATTCTTTTTTTGAAAAAACAAAAACAATATGCAGAGAGACGATCATTTCAGGTCATCTAGGTTCTTTTATAACACTGGTTTCCTACTAAGCTTTTGTGCAACTCTCACTATTTTACTTGGTTCCGCTTATACGCCGGGTACATGCTACTTCCACCTATGGACATGTACGAAGTTATTTGCCTAAGAAGGCTTTGGATGAATGAGCACCTTTTGTCCATATTAGAATTTTGAATTGGTTTCCTACTGCTTTTATCAAGTTCAATGACCTCTATGCAACACTCTTGAGTGCAAATAAATACACATTGTTCTCCTTCTCCCTTTTTTCTCCTTTGTTTCTTTCATGATCGTCCTTGCTCATTTTGGGATCTCCTTATGTGCAGGATAAAGGACCGGTACCTAGATCATATGCTCGTAATCGCCGAGGAAGTAGCAGGGTTTGATCTTTCATTGTGGTTCATTTCTTAATTTCCTTTACACGGTAGCCACCATCACAATGCCCCCATGGCTCATTGTAAGGGAATAGTGGACATTATCATGGGTTCTTGATGTCTTAAATATTTACAGTATCGTAATCATAGTTCTGACTAATTTGTGGTCATTGCACTGGGCAAACCCCATCATTCTATTTATGTTTGTTAAGTTGATGTAACTTTAGACGAATCACACGCTTCAAAGTAATTATATGTCAAATACTGCACAGCATATTAATAAGCAGATTGGTAACTCAGGACTTGGATGTACAAACCATAATAATGCTTTCAGGAATGTTACAATACCTAAAAAGTATTACAATAGGGCTACGAATATAAATTAAGTAAATAATAATTTGTTCTCAACTCATTTGATTTATGATACATGGTGGATTAAATAACTTGATATTGACAAGTAACAACAACATTTGAATTTTGATGATTAATCACTGCAGCCCCTGATGTTTATTGGATCATCAACGAAAAACTTCTTTTCTATGTGGACACTTTTGTCTGGGGCATATTAAACCCCTACGTAGCTTTCAGCTTTTGTAACTCATCATGAACTGAGCCTTCCAAATAAAGTATGCCATCCGCCAAAGTGAGTCGCCGTAGAGCTACCAAAAACCGAGTCTGGAAAGAAAAGCAAAGTTAAAATGGAAAACAACATGAGCCAGTCTTAGCAAACAAAGAGTAGAAAGGCTGAAATGAATTTACCCATTGGAATGCTACTAGAGCAAACCAGCACCCCGATAAACCAAATCCTTTACTGCTGAAGAGCTGTTTGAGATCAAAATAATTAGTGAGTAATATTCTTTTTATCAAAAAAAGATTTGAGAAATATAGCTGCGTGAGCAAGGATAAAAAAAAGATTTAGTTTGCAAACTAAATTATTGGAATAAATGGAATGACTTACCATGACGAGAAGTGAAGCGAAACCAAATATGGTGGTCATTGATATACTGATAAATTTTAAGTCTCTTCCAGCCTAAAAAGTAATCAGATAATCAATGACTTGAGATATGGCTTCAAAAACCATAACTAGAATAATTAAGATTAAAAATATATTATCATACAATAACAATAAAAGTAACCGTAAAGAATCAAAAGGCAAATGGTAATGGCTTCAACATTATACAAGATGGAAGTATTCTTGGGTAGGTTCTGAACGTCTACAAGAAAAAGGAAAAGAAACGGACAGTAGCTCTGCTGCTCTTTTTCCTAAGAAACTAAAACACAACTTACCATACTACACATCCTTATGGTAAAAATTCACTATGGGTTTTTGGATTGATCAATTAGATGATTTTTGGACTATTTTCTAGTAGGAATTAATGATGAACTTACTAGTTATTACATATTGATTTATAGTTAATAAATGAAATCCTCATGAAGGAAAAAGCTAATTGCTAGTGCAAATAAAAACAACCTAGTTAGCCCCTCCTACGTATTTACCCCTTAATACACTTGAAATGGTATAAAAAAAATTCCAAAGAAACAAAGCATACTCCTTAAATTTACGGCAGACGTTAACAATATAACAGAACTTTCAGATAAAAATACTTGAACCAACCAAATTATCTACAATTATCTAAAGATAATTTGAAGTTAGTATGAAACTGTACCAACAAGGTTCCTTCAAGACTATGAACACATGGCGACACCCAGAGAGTTAGAAATAATTGCAGCAGTACTTTGTGCATCTGCACCAACAGAAGGCGAGAACAATCAGTATATCAGAAAAAAAACTATTTTCATTGACATAAAATCTTTATCTGGTTCACACAGCTCCCTTTGCATTGTTTTTATTTTATGCAGTGTTTCTTTCTTCATATTTTCTGCTTGCTCCAAGTAGCAAAATTACATTTAAAAAAAAAGAGGGTGTGGAGAGGATTATATTCTCATGACCAAAAGATGTGTCATCGTTAACTTCATCTAAATTGAAAAGTCAGAAGATATAAAAAGAAATATTATACGCAACTAACCTCTTGTATGACCAAAGCATCAGATGAAAACATTTGGGGGAAAAACCATGATATTGACACTCCAGCAGATCCCAGTATTAAACCATTTGATGCTCCAATGATCAAAAGGGACTTCAGCAGCATCCGGGCCTGATTCACAGTGTTCAACTTTTAGAATGTCCTATCAAAGAAAAATGCATGGAACACAACTCTAAAGTTGTTGATCGGGGGATAAAGTATGAACAGAAACAACAGTTTACATGGACATCACAGTCAAAGTTTCATGGATGTCAAGGCTTTCCTCAAGGAGGAGGTTTATACAAATATGTTAGTGTGTTTGGTATGAAGGAAATTGTTTCCTAGAAAATGATTTCTTGGAAAACAAATGGGTTTCTTACTTATTTTCTAGTGTTTGATAAGTAAGCAAGAAAATATTATACAAAGAGCATTTATATGTTATGTAGCAAATCACTATGGAGGCGAGATGGGATGGGGAGTGGGGATGGCATTGTCAAGTGATGGGGTTAGGGGATTGGGTGGGTGGGTGGAGAGGAGACAATAAACTTAGAAAGCCACTTATATAATTTGTTTTCCCTACTTCCATTTTTCCTTATTTTTAAGGAACTTTTTTCCAAAAAGAATATTTTCCAAACATTTTGACCAACCAAACATAGAAAAATAAATGTTATCTTCCATACCGAACACACGGATAATGGAAATTTTATGCTTTTCAAGCTTGGAAGTGGTAATAAGAAAAATACAGGATACTGTAAGTTTTACATAAATAAATTTATGACCTTCGACAAGTTCCGATTCACTCCATATAACAATTCAGGCATAAATGACTGCGCTGTTTGAGAGAGAGGCTCACCCCATACTGCAAATATGCTGAATAGTTGTAGCATGACCTAATAAGGTAAGTAATACGTCAGTGTTAGTATCCATCTAACCGTTACATTAGAAAGATGCAAAAAGAAAATACATGTACAACATTAGTCCACATAAACTAACCTGATGTGCAGCAGCAGTGTTTGTGCCCATTGATGTGGCATAGTAGACAAGTAGAGAGTAGAATGCCACCTGGAGTTCAAGATCTATCAGATACATAACATAGTAACTACTTTCATAAAGGCCGAAAATGCAGTTGAGTCAAACAAACCTTGGACATCATTGTTAAGAACACAGGTGCTGCAAGTGTGAATATCTGTAGAACTTCATCAAATGATGGAACAGATAAGGCAAAACCATTATACCCTTTCTTGCTCAGGGCTGCAATCATCATATAAGCTGCAACAACCTAAAACATTGCTTGTAAGCAAGGAATATTACCATGAAGAGTATGATAATGGGGAGAGGAAGGGAGACAAACAGAGAGTTGAAGAGATCAAATTCATTTAGAGGAAGGGAAGGCATATTTGGCGTACTTGGGACACCATTGTTGCCCATGCTGCTCCAGCTATACCATATCCAAAGAATCTGCATAAGACTATGTCGCCAATGCCATTAATAGCCGTGGCAACTGCCAAAGCCTTTAAAGGTCCCCATGAATCTTTCATGCCTAAACTGTATATCCATTAACAAGAACTATATTAATACAAAACCACCACCAGCAAATCATAAGCAGCTGACCAATGCACTTGACCCCGAAAAACACCAGCAGAAAGTCATACAGTTTTCAGATTTAAAGCTCAAAATATTGACAAGTATTGCACATTTTGAACATATAAATACTGGACGAAAAACATTAAGAAATTTCAGTATTGACAATTATCCGTAAGTGTAGTTTCTTTCTTTAAGAAGCTTCATCATCAAGACTTCATTAAAGTAAAAGAAAAAAATAGTATCAGGAATGATAGTCAATTGGAACAAATTTATATTAATCAAGGAATGTCAAGCAAAGACGATCATGCTCAAATGTCTCCCGACCAGTACTATTAAAAGTCAAAACTGCATCATTTGATGTGAAGCAAGGGGTTATCACTTCGCAGGTGCACCCATGTGCTTCAGAGAAAAGTGTAGCTCAAACAATGATACAAATGAGAAGTGCTTGGCACTTTGAATCTCAATTTTGAAGAGTTGGACTAATGTCAGAATCTTTGTATATTGGATGCTGAAACTAGTTTTAATATCAATTTACTATTATAGTATAAAATTCACATACTAGGTATTTTCTAATTTCTCGTAAGTTGAGCGCTTCACTTCTCGCATTTTGCTCCAAGCCTCATGGACCTTCCATCTCAATAGGGTAATAAGCTAAATGGACTTATAAAAATTGTTTCATCTTCATTATTAAAAAACTGTGCTTATCTTCATCATCTACTAAGAGTTCTGAAGGTGTGTTAATATTCACCAACATTCCTATTTTGTTTTGTTTCTAGCAATCTTTTTTTACCACTCCCTAGGAGCTCCCACCTTTTCTGCTGGCTTGGTGACTCGACCACACAACCTAGTGATTGGAGGTGGAGGGTGCTTACCATTTGAGCAACCCCTCATTCCGCTAAGGGTGCTACTCTTTCATATAAAGAAAAGAAAAGTGAACTAATCAGTTTAGCGGAGTCTGATCAGACATAGGGAGAGAACTTGCATCAATGAGAAAAGCACAACAGGTAGAGGAGGATGAAATATGGTGAGAAATAGAGTTGGGGGCTTGGAATTCTGTGGCCAGAACAACATGAAACAGGACATTGTGCAGACAAGAGAAAGAACATTGACAAATTGTAGCCATAGGAACTAAATGCATATGTTAGTGGTTCTTGTAAAGAATCGCGGCAACTATGAAGAAGAAACATAATAGATTGCTACCTATACAACTCTACAGATCACTCAGTTAACTAAATTGAAATACAAATTATCTAAAAGCACACTGATTACATAATGCTATACAAGTTAGAGTATCAGCAGGTAGATGGTACCTTGCACTTTGGGCAACCCAACCAACAAGCATGGCAGGCCATGCCAATCCTCGAATCTATCACGAAAAGATATTCTATTCAGATGAAGTTTTCTCAGGTAACCAAGCACAAGTGGATTTTACTTGATCATCCCAGAACAATATAGCATATGAATTCAGGAAGTATAACAAATGACTCAGTGTCCTGCAAGTTTGAACTAAAACCCCACTTTGAAGATCAGCGATAAGAAGTTCAGATATACAATTTGCTTACAACTTCCAAGTTCCTACGACTTTTTTCCTTGTCCATTACCAGAAATAACTTACTTGTTTCAGTTAGCTGGATATTCAAACATGAGTCATCTAAAAGCTATACGAAACAATGTAACATTCAAAACTAACATTATTTTAGAATCTATAGGCTCTAGATAAGTCAGGATACTTCTTGAAAGATAAACACAATACATATATCCATTTTCTATTGGAAATTTCTTACTATCCAGCAGAACATGCACTAATAATCAATAGCATAATAACCTGGACATAAGTATTTGCTGCATTTATTATTTCCATATTATTTGCCCCTGTGAAAGCTGAAAGAAAGACAAATTTACCATCAGTTGTTCATAAAATATACTGAAGGAAGAAGAGGGCATTTCTAATAGTATACATATTGAATGATTGATAAATCCACATTCAAAAAAAGAATGAGATGCTTACCAGTAATGCCCCAAGTACCAAACAATCTTGTACAGATAAGCATCACAATACCACAGGCCAACCCAATGAAGAGCAATATAGATATCTGATGTTGCACTTCATCTTTATCCTGCACCATAATCCTTGATGCTCACAATGCAAGAGTAAACAGAAAATAACGACAACTATATATTGATATATGGGTTCAGGATAACTGCCTAGCTCCTCATATTTGGGGAAAGCAGATATGGGTAAATGATAACAAGAATTTCAACCAAGCATACCTGTTTGGCCAATGCAGTAGCAACTAAATTTGAAGTGGCAATTGAAAGGAACATAAAAACATAACTAGTGTTATCACAAAACACTGTTCCTGGACCTGCCAATTACAAAAATCGAGCTAAATCACTGAACATTTAAACAACATTATACTCAACCCATCCCACTTTATATGGAAATGTATAAAAGCACAATTGTGACAAACATTTTGGACATCCAGAAATGGGAAGACTCTACCTAGAGCGGCAAGTTCAATAGAACTTCCTTGACCGATTACTGCAGTGTCAATGAGACTCATCAAAGGTCCACATAACCATAGACCAACTGCTGGCCCTGAAAACTTTACAATCTCCACCACTTGTGCCCAAATGCTCTCATTGCCGGAAAATTCTCCTTTAGCATTAGAATCTACCACTGGAATTTCTTCTCGAATTGCTACCGCTTCTACTTGTTCTTCATTATTGGTACATGAATTCAAATTCGAACGAGAGTTCTCTAGATTCACTGGAACCTCTTGGCTACGATTTACACAAGCAGTGATTATTCGCTTCCGGTGATTGTGGATTCGGGTCAATGATTTTACCCGACAAGTTCGGCGACGTGTGGAAGAAAAATCAACATGGAAATTCAAATTGAATTTAGGGATTTCTATCGGAATAATGTGAGATTTACAAGTTAGGGTTTCAAGATTCATTATTAGCGATGAAGATTTCGGTGCTTGATTGAACAGATAGACAAAAAAACAGAGGGAAAATTATGGCCGTAAATAGAAAGTTTTCTGAGCCACTTGAAAATTGGCGCCTCCTTCGAATATACTTTGCTTCAGCGTTTCCCTAACTGTCCTGCCAAACGGCCTAAGTCCACAAATATCCAATTTTGTGTGGTGCTTTTGAATATTTATAATTTTAACACTCATCGTTCAAACTCATTTCGTCTCTAATTACTTGTCTATTTTTAAATTGATACACTCATTAATTTAAATGCTTCAAAATAACTATTTTTAGGATTAAAAGATATCTTTTATCATACGATAACAATTAAATAAATTATAAATGTAAACAATCACAAGGCGAATAGTAATGGCTTCAACAATATACAAACAGGAATTAATAATGTACTTACTAGTAAGTATTATATATTGATTTTGCAGATATCTAGTAAATGAAATCCCTCGTGAAGAAAAAAGTGAATTCTTTTGTACAAATGTATTCAACCTAGTTAGCCTCGTACTTACTCCTTAATAAACTTGAAATGCTATATATCTCTTCAATGAAACAGAAATACTTCTTAAATTTATGGCGGGCATAGACACAGTAAACAAAACTTTCCCATAAAAGTAACCGATATAGTTAACCAAATTATTTACCTGATTCTACCTATCTTCAATTTAATATCATACGAAAAGAAAATTTTATTTTTTTTTATAAAGTCATATCAAATTAACATAATAAATAGTAATAAATCTGCAGATTAACATGTAATATACCCATTGCTTTATAGGTTCACTCATATTGATATAAATAAAAAAAAGGAAAATTTTTCGTGAATATTTTAACATTTAAGAGGGTTAAGTAGCAACACTTTCTAGTAAAATGTTAAAATTTTAGTTTGGTATGTATCTTACTTATGTTTTATTATTTGTTTTTATTTAAAAAAATACAATTTTTATATAATAGATCGGAGGAAGTTAGGGGAGAGAATTTCTTCAAATCCTTAAAAGTCTCATCTACAATTTATCAAAATACATTCACTTCAATCTCTTTCTTCCTTTTCACCATGTTTTAAAAAAACACGTCTTTTATTATTGTTCTAAAAAAAATTCAATATCCAATTTAATATTTTTTGTTTCTAAACACTTTTATTCACCAAGATAAATATCCAATTTTCACTAACTACTGTTATGAAAATCACGGATTAAAGAAGTATCACATCTATAAAATTTTCGATATCCAATTTTCACCAATTATTGTTATAAAAATCACGAAATTAAAAAATTCAATATCCAATTTACACTAATTATTGTTATGAAACTTTATGATAATACTTAACAGTTTTATCTATTCAATTTTAATTTTTCTAATTTAGAAATTTGTACACCTATAGTTTTATCTATTATTTGACATACTTTTTTCACAGTGTATTTATTTTATGTTTCAGAATTTTGTTTCCTAGCTTAAATCGTATTCATTCCAATATGTATACCATTTGTATTTGTATTCGTTCTAGTTTCTATATTGTATTTTGTATAATGGTGTATAAACTATAA